>NW_021940508.1:407512-482943 GCF_001715985.3 Manacus vitellinus | reverse complement strand
AAAGCTGTTTCTGCCTGTGGAATCACAGAGTCACAGATTCGGCCGGGTCAGAAGGGAGCACAGTGGGTCATCTGGCCCGGCCTCCCTGCTCAAGCACCAAGAAGAGCCTGGCTCCATCCTCTTGGCACCCTCTCTTTAGATATTTATAGGCATTGATGAGGTCCCATCTCAGTAGTTTGTTCTGAAGGCTGAACAGGCCCAGCTCTCTCAGCCTTCCCTCCTAACAGAGATTCGCCAGTCCCTGAATCATTGTTGCCTTTCACTGGACCTGCTCCAGGAGCTCCATGTCTCTCTTGTCTTATGAAATCTGGGACATAGCACTCCATATGTGGCCTCACCAAGGCTGAGTAAAAGGGCTGGAAAAGTGCTGAAAAACTGTAAAAAAAATTGCAAAACAGCTGTGAAGCAAAGTTTCAGTCCAACCCAACCCAAAGCAATCCTTTTCCTTGTTAAAAGCTTTTATTTGGAAAGAAGACACTTACCATCACAAAGAAAATGTTTTCTGCATAACCACATTATTTTATCAGCATTTATGACAAACTGGACAATTTTACTCACCAGTGTTGGGCACAAATGTGTCACTGCTTCCATGGATCACACTTGTGTTTTGTTCAAGGCAATCACAAGTAGGATGAGGAGCACTTCCCACACACAAGCTTTTCTGCCATTTTTCATGTATTCCACTCTCTAATTCTCTAAACAGTTTCACTTTGTGTCATATCCTAAAAGCTGAATAACAGGTTTGACAGATCACAAGAAAAATGAGTTCTTGAAGTGGAAATGGCTCACTAAATATGCTGAATCTTCAACTGTGCTGTCTAAAAAGGTAGAGAAAGTAGTTCCATATAGAATATGTAAGGAAGCTCTACACAAAATTCTATACAGGAGATCCTGATTTTATCTCGATGCCTAGGCATCATCCCAGCTATGAGTCAAAACTGGCAGTTCTAGAGATTCAAACTACCCTTGATTTCTGTAAGTGTGGTGTAAATTACAGAGCACATTTTCCTGTGCAAGTATTCTGGGATGGTTTCATGGAGGTAGAAACCCCTATTGTCTTACAGCACATGAAGTCATGGAACAAACTGGAGCACAACCTGGCAATGAAGAAAAATTAGCTTATCTTTGTGAGAACTGCTGCTGAAAGAAAAGTGTGCAATCTGCTCTGCTCCTCATAAAGAAGGGGGATTGTTCACAAGATCTTAAATCAGGAGTAGATAACATCCCCAAAATTGCAAGATGGTTAGAAAAACCAGAGGACAAGCAATGCAAACATTTCACACACAATTGCCTTAATTGCTTTCTTCAACCTCAAAGCATCAGCCTAATCTTGTTCAGGCTAAACAGCACACAGCCCTCCTGACCCACACCCCTACGCAGTAAATTAGAGACTTAAGAGATTGCATTAATTTAAATGGATCTCTTCCCAGAAGAATGTAAGAAAGATAATGATTACATGTAAAAACACCTGGAAAAGCTACTGCAGCAGCACAGCATTCACTGAGAGAAATTAATCACGCTTTATTGTCCTGCAGTTTCTACATCTCTGTTTCACCGTTGAGATGTAGCTTGCCTGAGGGAAGAGGCATCTCTGCAATCTTCTGTCAGAATTCAGGGAAGAAAGCAGTCACTCCAAACTTTCCATTGCACAAGGGATATGAGCCTTGCTGTTGCAACCCTACTCCTACCACTAGGCTTGCTGTGTCTTGGAAAACTCCAGCTGAGCACAGTTTGGGGGATTAGGGTAGCATTGCACAGTTCTAGGCTCTCAGAAGGTTTTTCTTGGCCTTATTCTGTGGGCAGGTATTAACCATGGAAGCATGCCAACCCAAGTACTCTCGGCCTGAATTACTACTCAGATTAGCAAAACCCTACATTATGCTAGGATTGTTGTAGCATAAGTACTGCATCTTCAGATATGTTGTTATTTCATACAAAAAGGATGTTTTGGTGTAAACTGAAGAGAGAGGGGAAAAAAGCCAAACCCTGCATGCTTAAGCACCTTTACAAATAACAGAGTAACTGCAGTAGCAACAAAGCCCAGGGTGGCAGAAGTGGTGAACTTGATTCAAGAGCATCTGGAGCACGTCCATTCCCAAGGGGATGGATGCTGGTTGATTATAAACACAAACAGAAATCATGTTCAGCATCAGTTAGAGGTTTGGGGGGGGGGGTAACTAAACAACATAAATACCAGAGTCTCTAAATTTCATTTTTGCCTGATATTGTGAGAGTTTTGTAGAATCTTCCAACCTCATGGCATTTTTCCTGTGTAGGCTTTGCTTGCTATCTGTCCCTTGCAGCAAGGTGCTTAGATGTCCAGTACTCAGCCACCATAGTGACCTCGTGACATCGAGTCAGAGCCACACATATGCTTAGCAGGGTCTATGCTAAAGAACATTTTTGGACCAAGTAAAAATGAAGGCAGCAGACAAAGCTCATAAATTATATTGTCTTATAACCCTTCATTAAATTAACATGTTAAATTACTCTTAATATTACCCTCTAGAACTTAGGCTCTCCTAAATATCTTCCCCTCTCATCTATTCTCTTGTTTAGTATGGTTATTTAGTTTGTTTGGTTTTACAATTGCATCTTTCTGTTTGTTTAATAGAGAGCAGTGAGCAGCAGTACACCAAGACCAAGTTAAAGCCCCATTAATGTCTTTGTTTTCTTCTGGTTCTATAAATCAGTGTCAGTGTTGTTTACCCATCCTTCTTAAAAGTTTTGTGTTTGCCAGGATTAAACTCTCAGGAAGTTTATCATCAGTCTCTATTGGTATTTGTGTGATAATTAATTAGTATTGGCCCAACAGGACTCTTAACTGTAATTAACATTCATATAGATCAGCAGCTTCAGTAAAGGATGGGACTTTCCCAGGCTTGTTTCTCTGTAGCTTGTTCTGGGGTGGGAGGCAATAGCTCTGAATAAGCTGCTACCACTTAGGAAAGGAATGAGAGGATGAGAGGGTCACGGTGGATAGTTCTGGGAAGCCATCCTCTGGGTGCTCCATGAGAGAACACCATGCCAACCAGCACACTGGGAACGCTATTAGGAAAGACATCGAAAGCAATCTGACAAATATCATGATGACACATTACTGAATGCCAGCAATCCGATATCAAAATGCATAAGTATAAGCAGAGAAAGTGCAAAGGAAGGCAAAAAATAAGCATTTTTAGAACTTGCATACAACAGCTCCAAGGTAGGAGAAACAGAAGAACACAATTTTTCAGAATTGAAAGGGAACGATGGGAGAGGAATAGGCTTTATAAAGCACTGATCTAGAAAACATAAAAGGCAGGGAAGGTTACATGTGTGACAAGCATTGACTACTTTGTATCAGCTAAGAACAAGGGAGAACTTCTATAAGGTGTCAGACAACAGGACACCTTTACATGAGAATATTGTGTAATGTTTTGCCTCAGAGTGCTGTCAGGCACAAAATTACAAAGGAGCCAAAAGGCATTAGGTGAATTCATAGAAGACAGGTCCACTGTTTTAACAGTGGATCCTGATAGTTACAGAAATATCAGAACTTCTGATTTCTCACGTTTAGAAAGGTGTGCTGGGAAACAGTAATTTCTTAAACTCTCCCTTAACATCTGCTGCTGGGCACTGTTGCACTTTTGCTGTTCTGGACAGACTTCATCTGAATGAGGTCTTCATATGTTCAAAGCCAGTCAGTAAGCCCAGTGTAACACTGTAAAGTACATTAGTAATAGCAAAGATTAGAAAGTTCAGACATGTTCTAATGTTCTGTCAGATTCAGACTCTGCAATACTTTTGTGTGGTATTTTGAATTTATCTGCAAAAACCCCTCTCATGCAGTAAGACCTACATAAGAGGACAAGGAAGAAAGTCTGCCAAGATAGCCCACCGGAATTTGTCCAGGAAACAGGACTTGTCCCTTACAAAATTACATACTCTAGGATAGTGTTGTGATCTGAGCCTCTGAAGTGAGCTGACCCCCCTTGCACAGAATGTTTCGGGAAATAGAATTTAGATTCCACCAAAATATCTTAGCCTCATGTCTCTTCTTTTGTTTGGTCTGCCCATTTAGCTTAGTTTTCTTTCTTTTGCTCCAACATCTCATGTTTGCTTTTTTTTTAACAAGGGAGCAGTGACCAACAAAAAACATTTATATTTCTAATAAACAAAGCATGAGGAGTTTACTGTCTTATCTCCTTTAATTCTTTTTCCTTTAAATACCAATGACGCTTAGGTACTTCATCTCCACATCTCTCTTGAACTCTGTTGTCTATTCACCAAACAGCTCCTGTTGTCAGGCTGACTTGAGATTGTCACCTATGGCTCTCCACCCCTTAGTTCCTCAGCAAATTCAGATACGTGAAGTGTTCTGCTCCCCCAGTTTGAGGTCAAAGTTACAAGAGCATTTCCACAAAAAAAACCTCTTTTAGTAGAAGAGACAGGTTATTTCTAAAGATCAGCCACAGAAATAAGGATCAAGCAGACATTACCAGACAGCATAAATAATAAATTTAATATTCATGTCCATGTAATGAATGAAAATGTACTAAAACCCAAGGGTATAGCTTTGTTTATATATCTTTAATAGCAGGTATCATACAGCCTCAGAGGATCATATAGGGCATTCTAGAAAAAACACTTCAGGCTGCATCTACACAAGTTAATTAAGGGGGACCAGCCCACACTAAATAGGTACTAGCACACGACTGTACTTTTTATGTGTTAGCTCACAAATGGTGTTGTTCAGAACTATCACAGGCTGGGGAGCATTCCCCATGGCAGTTTTGCATGCAGCCATGCTATTTGGATAGGAAGAAAAGGCAGATGTGTGGCCATCAGCTGTGCAACTCTACCAGCTGGCCTTAAGGGTAAGAAACTGTCCCTGTTTACTCTTCATTGGATTTCATTATTTGTTTCAATTACAGATATTGCTCTGAAGCAATAAGAGATTCTGAAAGAAAGAATGTCTCAAGGGAACTCACAAAATATTCATGTCTGAGTGAAACTTTTATTAAAGAAGTCTTATGATTATTGCAAGTTGGAGTGATTTAGGGGCTGAAGAATTTGTGTCCTCTGGCTTCCGATTTTCCCTTTTCTTCCCTTCTTGGTCATGCTTTCCCGCCAAAACAGCTAGTATAACAGAGGTAACTCCGGCAGCAGTAGTTCATATCAAGAGATGAACTTCCACAAGGTAAGCTTGTACTTTAGTACAGTGTTATATACTGTTTCAGTTGTCAATGTTGGTTTTGTTTGAGCTCCACAAATCTGTGATATTTTTTTCCTAGTGTCACAGATCTGAAGAAATTTATTCACAAGTTCATAGCACTTTGCTGTTGTTTTCTTAAATCATAATTATATTGCATAAAATTCAGCTTTGGACACATCTCCCTGCACTGATAAAATGTAGTTACAATAGCCTAGCATGTAAGTAATGGCAACTACAAAAACAAATTATGAGAGGGCTTTAAAAGTGTAGTAACTATAGCCAAAGTGTCACCAGAACCCTAAAACTGGAAGAATCAAGTAAAAAGGAACCTGCTTCAGCACTGATGGTAGAGCATGTTTATTTCTTGTACCATTGAATTATTTTTCACATAGCATGATCAGGGTCAATTCCTGCTCAAAACAAAATTAGGAGTGAAGAAGAATAGATCAACAGATAATTGCAACGTTAATTATTTAGAATTATTCTTCAAAGCTTTATGTGAGGATTTGTGTCTTAGTACAATCATTATGTAATGGAAGCTTTTGCCTCTCCATCTTCTATAAAATAGTATTTGACTCCTTGAAATAGTCATCAAAATTGAGCACAAAAAGCCACAGCTGGAGCTGCTCCAACATACAAAGAGTTCTATTACTGAAATCACTTCCTCTTGGTTTGCATTCTACATGCTGAGCAGGAAACATGGGATTTCACTTTGCTATCTTGTCCCTTTAGATGGATTCACCCTCGTGCTAACACTAGATTGAGTGCCTTACAGCACAATGTCTCCTGTAACCTATTGCCAGAGCACAGAATGTCCAGATTATAATTAAGCCCTGATCACTTGGTATTTACTTTCGTTACACTAATACTGGGAGGCCCCAGTAAGATTGGAGCCAATTGTGCTATGTGCAGCGCACAAACAGCCATTGCCTCAAAGATCTCACAGAGCAGGGTGAAAGAAAGAATTATTTTCCACAGCAGCAAAACCAGCCTTAATTTTGCTGCTGTTTTCCTTCAGGCATTAATCCCAGGAGAGAAGAGGAATAAACCTGTCCCAGATGAGTCATCTGTGCAGACGAAAGCATGAAAACATTCTCATATCTCCTGTTTTATCTTTCCCTTCCACATTGCTGCTCCTTTCCCAACTAAAATAATAACAAAATAAGAGTGAATTAAGCACTGGGCAGGGATACTGTAGTGTCTAGAGCACCAGAAGCAGTGGAAGCAGGCAGGAGTCTCACTTGATGGGCTCTGGCTCCTGTAGTCAGAGCAAGCACTTGGCAAAGGAAAGGAGAAGGATTATATCTGTCAGAATAACTTTTATGGGACCCAACTCTTCCAGGAATTGTTTAAAATCCATATAATGCTTTTGAGTGTTAATGCTTGTACTGGGACATTTGCATTAACAGATAAATGTGCAAAAACACATGTTTCCAGACATCTGCCTAGTGACCGCACATCTGAGCAGTTTGCTGAAACTTGGTCCAAGGTCCATGAGGTCCTTGGGCTCCTGAAATGATTTCCAAGGTTTGTAATAAATTGTGCTGCTGAAATGTACCACGGTTAAGCAATTCTCACATGATAGAAACAATATGTGGTGCACTGCACTAAACCAAATTGATGTTATTTTAACTTTTCAGCCTTTGAAAGCTTTCAGAGAGGAACACAGACATACAGAAGAAATTCATACCTACTGATGCTGTGAAATAAAGATGAAAATTTTTGATGATGCCCCCAAATTATCACCGTCTCAGTACAAGACTCGTGGATAATATAATGCTGATCTTTGTTGTGCATTGCATTAGTGAGAAGTGAGGAAGAGTGTCGTTCTTAAGATATGGCACTCGCTGGATTTCAACGGAGCCCTGGTTGAACTGCTTAAGTCCCTCAGCTAGGTCCGCATTTTTTTTGCCATGTCAGAGGAGTGAGGACTTAGAACACACAGTGCCACAGGGTTAAGTGGTGGTGATGTCTAGGAAGAAGGGAGTTGTTTTCAGGCACAAAGGGCACTGCAGTGTTTTTGAGTTTCCCTTCCTGGTGCACAGCTGGGCCTGCATCAGAGTGTGAGTCAACAAAGAGGTGGTGCGGGCTTTCAAGGAGCTTGGATTTGAATGGGAATGCAAGCCATGAGCTAATGTATACCATGTAAGCATACCATTCCTTTCTGCCAGGTAGGGAAGACACTGCTGCTGTAATGCAGCTAGGTACTATGAAGATAAATGTCACAGAAATGTCATAGACACTACTGTCATGAGTACAGAATTAGGGCACAGTTTAAGTGTGTTCCTTTCTCTAATGCTATTATTGTTATTATTATTGTTAAATTCACAAATAACAATCTGTTATCAGGCTACACATACACTGCACAAACTTTGTATGACCAAAGCAATTAAGAGGAATAAAAAGGCCGTGCAATTTCTAAAAATAGGCCAATGGGGAGTATTTCATCCCAGACTCAGCAGTTGGCACAGGGTATGTGCTGCAGTAATTTATCATTAACCTGATGTTTGTTTTCCTTAAGAGTCCACAAAGCTTGTGATAAATTAACTTATACTGGAGCAGCCACAGCAGGCTGTCAGAAGTACCCAGGACCGAACATGACTTTTATTGCCCAGTTACCTGTAGGCTTAAAAAATTATGTAACCATTAATCAATATAAATTCTGAGTGGTTTTACACTGTGTTTCTTTGCTTAATAAAAGGTTAAGATGAAAGCTACTGGAAGAAGTGGGAGGGTGCCTAGTTAGAGCATATAAAGGCAGGTCTATAAAACAAGTTATTTGGTTCAAAAGTGACGTGTGTGATGCAATGCAAGATTACATCTGCTAAGTATGTTCATGGTATGGTTTGGTTTCTATCAAGTCATTTGTACTGTTCCTGTTTAAAAAATAACTAGTTTTATAAAATGATAAAAAAACTCCTCAGATGTCTTTAGAAATCAGGCATCATTTCTATATGGTAAAGAACCTGCTTGACCTTGTCACATTTAGAGACAACTGACAGAAATGGTTCTCTAAGGCTCATGAGTAGGAAAATCACTGAGAGATTGTAGCTTTTGCTGTAAGTCTCCCACATGTATTACGGAAAAGAAGGGGGAACTCAGCTTCCCAAATCTCACATCTCTCATCTGAGTGCTTTTACTGCTGGATGTGGGCAGAACATAACCCGTCTGCTTCCTGGCTGTGATTCAAGGGACAATTAGGTATGCCCTGGCCCTGCCCAGTTAGGCAGCAGGTGACAAAGACTGGAGAAATCCAGTGTTTTGCATCTCCCTTGCTCTCACATATGAGGTAGGCTCTGAGCACTCTGTGACCCCATGGATGACTGTAGACCCTGTAGGCTGCATCCCAGACATTGTGGATATTAAAGTGCTGATGTCTTATAGGCCTGTTAAGCATCCAAGACTTTGTGAATCAGACTCAGCATTGACACCATCACAGAGCTGTCAGTCTTCAGATGAGATCCTTCCTAAGTGTATTTCTTTAACCCTACTCATCTTTGCTGAGACATGTCTGCTGAAATGCTCAATCCAGTCTATCATATGTAACTGCTTGCAAGATGGGAAGCTTCCCATTTGCCTGCAGTTTGCTTGAAAGACAACCATGTTGATTTTTCTTACATTTTCATAACTCAGAACACACCTGTATTTAAATGAGAGAGACTCTGTGTGTATGTATGCACCTATATTTCTGATTACATAAACCTATTTTAGTAGGTTTAGAGGAGGAGGATAATTCCATTTGGTGCTAGGTTTTACTGTAAGAGGTAGAAAAAACCCAGTGTGTTGTAGACAGATTATGGCATTGGGTAGACAGAGGGACTTTCTGCCATCAGTGCAGTTCAGAGTCCTGTCTGGATCCTAAGGCTTCAGAGACAGAGGTGAAGCTCTGGAGACAGAAACAATTGTCAGTGGGAGGCGAAAGGACGCAAAGGAAATCCAGAGGTATCCCCTGACATGCTTATTACTGCAGAGCACATATGTGATTTTATTAGTGTTGTGCCCAGCCTTGCAATAAATATTTTGAAATTGAACAGTGAAGGTGTACTGAATGCATGGTGGAGTGAGAGGTGGGGGAGCCTCATTTGAAAGCATCAGAGAAATTAGTGACTGTGATAGCCGAGGTGAAAGGCTCAGTGGGTAGCCCTAATATAGGAGGACATTAGTTAAATTACAAAAGTGTTTAAAATAAAACTTCAGAAGTGTTTTAAATTATATTCAATGGAAGAAAACAGTGGATTGCATTCTGGGGTTTTTTTGGAAACACGAAGAAAGGTGACAGGGATGGATTAGAGTATTCCAGTACAAAGATCCTGGGGAAACTAATTCAGCATCAGTCCTTCAGGTTTTCTCAAATAACATGACAGGATATCTAGTACAAAAACATGCTGAGAAAGGTTCAGATTCCAGAAACACAGTGACTCATGCATTTCCAAAACAGTGTTGTAACAAGCTGCTGTCCAAATTTTCTGCCTTATTATATGTAATGCATATTCAGTGGTGCTGCTGGCACACTTCCTTCTGACTCAGTATAGAACCACTGCCTGAATTCAAGAGTTAGGCGACCACTGTGCGGCTGGAGCTTCCGTCATTACAAACAGATGTAAAACAAATGTCCCAATTCCTTCTAGCCATCAGTATCCTTTTACAGATGGCAGAGTCTAATTAATCTCTGACCTGATTACAGTGTGTAAAGATGGGCACTTTCTACATTTCTGTGCTCTTTCAACTGACTACAACAAATTTCAGTTGGATTAACATTCAGCTCCAGGGAGCTGGACTCTTAAGGAAAAGGAATGGGAAGTTGGAAGGGAGCATTACTGTGTACGTTTATTCTTTCTTTCAGTACCCAACGCAATGTCTTAATGCTACATGTCCTTTCCCATGGATCCTCCTTGCACTATGTGTTTGGCAAACTCTTAAGAAACATGGGAAAACATGTGGAGAGGTGAGGAGGAAAGTTTAAGTGAAAAGAATGACAAGTACTGGCCTTAACCATACTGACATAAAGGGATTCACTGATGCCAAGGAGCAATATAACTTGACTACTCCACTAGCCCTGGAGTAATCCTCATCCATGGTAACTTCTTTCAGTTCTCCCCTTTTTTCTATCCTGCTAAAGAGAGGGATTTCAGCCTTTGGGAAATCTTGACCTATGTAGGTGTTCACTGCAGTTTGTAAATGAACCAGAGGAAAGGGTAATAATAATGAACAATTAACAGAGTTGAGCCTGGACTGAATTGATTGCAGCCTAATCTGTTGAAAATGCAAAAAGTAAGAAACCAAACTGCAGTCAAAAATTTGCGGTCTTCTCTAATCATTAGATACTATCAAAGAACATGAAGAATAGCAAAAGCCTCTTTCCTCCTTCTTTTTCTTTCCTTTTAATGTACTAGTGGATTCCTTGAACAAATGACATCATGAGCTTCTATGTGCCTTCCTAGTAAAACTTTTGCCCTCTGTAAATGTCACTGTTTTCATAACATGTGGAAATCTGGAAATAAAAAATTGTATCCCAAAGGCAATTTAATTGAATTGATAGTCTGGCTTGAAGAAGTCAAGTCTGAATTTCTTCCAGAGCACATTACGTGTCTGCTGAAATAGAGTGAATTTTTCAAAGGTTGGGTGTTATCTAATGTGTGCTGGAAAACCACCTTTGTAGATTTGCATTGAGACAAGATGGTATTTGAATCTAGTGGAATCCTTCACATATTCATATTGCCTGAAGGCTGGAAACTATCACCAGCAGGGCAGCTCAAATGACAGTAAAGATACAGTTCAGGCAATGGAAAATGAGATAAAAGCAGTTGTTAAGACTCAAATTTTCTTGAAAACACTTTCTGGGTTTTTTTCACGTCTTTCCTGGAGATGTACTGGTTCCCAGGGTATGTTGTACTGGATCCCAGGGACAGCTCAGATAAGTACAGTTTGACCCATGAATGGACTTCAGATGTAAATATGGAAAACAGCTTTTCTTGGCTATCATGAGAAGAGTGACATACCATGTCCCTATGGCTCAGACTGAGGTGAGAAACTCCCTACAACATTTCCTACAGTATTGCCTTCTCTACAGCATTCTCACTGGCCAGATCACAATTCATTCTTTAGCAACAGTGGTTTCCACAAATCTTACTCTTGGGCAGTAAAAATTAGACACATTATTGAAGAACAACATAAATCTGTTATCTTTTTTAACCTAGGCCTAAGAAGTCCAAGAGAACCAGGTTATGATCTGGTTTAGTCCTATATGAAAAAATCCAGAGAGACCTCTTGCAATTGTTAATTTTTTTCAATGACCTTTCTAAAACACCACTCTTAAAAAGTTTAGTTGCAAAATCAGGCAAATGGAGAACAGAGATACTGAAAGACGAGGAAAAGAGTGGGTGACTTTTATACTAATGCTTAGTTTCTGTTTCTGTAGCTGACAGGATCCGTAAGGTTTACTGATGTCTGGAGATCTCTGGGTGTGTGCACAGGAGTGCACAAAATAGCTGAAAAAATTGCCATTGCAGCCTTGGAAAACACAGCTTTTCTTCACAATTACGATTCATTTACACAACTGCAAGACATAGACCTAAGATCACAGCTGACAACACAGCAAATAATTAGGGATGCTCTACCTTGTCGGATATATTCATGAGTCATACTAAACAAAAAGTTATGCATTCACATTACCTAAGAATATTCATGTATACTCCACTACAGGACATTAAAAACCCCCAAACAACCAAATAACAAAACAGAGAACAATGCAACATACACACACCTGGGAAAGAAAAGAAATAAAAGCTGTAGAATAAGTACTGCCATAAAAAGCAGTAAAACTTTTGCCAGAGACCTTGTAGTCTCTTCCGCAGATTTACAACTGTGTTTGATCCTCCTTTTTTAGTTTCTCATGGGACCTTCATCTAGCTTTGTCATTCTTTATTATGAGACTGACATCAGTCAGCTGGTTTGTAGCCAGTTGCAAAAATAAATAATCTGGCAGGGAGATCAGAAATTACTGGAACTATTTGGTCATCTTGAAACGGAAAAAGAAGGACTACTCCAAAATTCTTGACAGCAAAAAAGGCACTTTTTAATGCCTTTTCTATAATAACTGTTTCATAGAAGTCTACAAAGTTCAAATTGTTTCGGTTTATTTAATGTTATATTGGTCTTAAGAATTGTGAGGAGGGCCAGCCAACAGAATCTATCTCCTCCAAGAGAGATGAATTTAATTTTAGCAAATAAAAATATATTTTGTTGGGGACATAACCTTTGAAAGCATAGAAATAATTTACTAAGGAGAATGACTTTTCATATTGTATTGCCTATAGTTTTATAAGTAACATTCTCCATTTGTCTCATAATGTTTATAGTCTAATATGGAACCATTAAGAGACTGAGTAGGGTTTTGCATCAGCTATATGAACACAGTGTGTGATGGATTTGCATGTTTGACTGCACCATTTGCATAGTTTTTTTAAGAAATTCAGCTCTCCTGTGCTAAGATCATTCACTTAGAGCGTTATAGTTCCAATTGCTCCACAGGGGTATGTAGTGACAGGCTGACTGCTTTTGAACTTGGCTGAAGTGAAAGCTTGGTGAAGCTTAGGAGTATCTTACTCATGTTCTTGTGAGGATGGAAACAATGACACAGTGCTTTTCTCTGTCTCTGCACCTCTAGGTTTCTTACGTGGAATTGCATGTCCTGAGGTACCTTTTGCTATTGCATGCCATTCTTCTTCATTTCTTATTATTTTTTCTACAGTTTTGGTGTGCTCAGTATGGCATTTTATCCTCTTTGAAAAGTTCCCAAGTAAGAACATCAAAGCAGCCCACAGAGTTATACCAAGTTTAGCAGTGATGATGCCTTTGGTAGTGGAAGGGCACCCCTCTCAGGTATGAATGGCTGGAAACTGGACGGAGCTTGGAGCAGTTGTGGCTGTATTACACCTGTATTACACCAGCCCATTCGTGAATGCTCCCTCCCCTTTACTGCCAGTGGGAAATGCACCTCTTGAATTCACCCAGGCCAACACATAACATGAGCTCAATATCCTTAGAGCCAGAACCATGATGTCTTACTGTTCCTGAGAGCAAGGCCGTCAAGCTGACTGCCACCACACTCAAAGCTGACTGCCACCACACTCATCCTCTTGATGGGCTGGAATCAAGGTGGCTGTATGATGCAATTGATCACAGCGCAGCACAGGCAAACTTCAGGACAAAAGAGTACTTCAGGGGTTCAAGCAACAGCAGGTTATTTGTGTGTCAGACACATCCAGTGGTGCCCTCTCCAAAACTAGTCAGCACCAGAATGGGAGTGCTTAGGTTTTTAGACCCCCAAAAGAGACTCTTCCTACTTGAGTTGAACAGGTCAGTGGCTCCTCTGCAGAGACACCTGATGGGCTACACAACTGTTCAATTACCTGCTGAAGAGCTGCCACTGGAATGCCAGAACAGGGACAGCTGGCAGTTAGGTTAAGCAAAACTGAATTAGTTACTCTAAAAATCAGTGTGATACAATGAACAAGTGATGGGGCTGATGGAGAAGCAGATGGCAGAAAACGGAGTTCTGAGTCTCCCATGACTTTATATATACTTTGGCTAAACATTTTAAAATAAATGTGGTCAAAAAAGTTCACAGCTTCTCTCCAGCTGTCTGCTGGCTTGAGGTTTGTGGGTCTAGTCAGTAATGAAGGTAGTGAACCACATGGAAATTCACACAGCACTTAGAAGAGGGAGGATCTTTTAAAGCTCTGGGACCATTCCTTATAAATGTTTTTGAAGAGGACAGAGTGCCCTTAGTGGGTTTTTTCTTCCCCAGAAATACATGACAGCATCTACACACAACAGATTATGCACCAAATTTAGCAAGTTCAGCTTGGTGCATACTTTCCATGTGGTTCAAGTGCTATAAAACACTCCACAGAGAAATGCTGCTGACAAATAACTAATATGCAAAATACAAGTACATAAGGGACACACAAATCCCAGACTGCAAGTAAATTTTTGCCCAAGGAGTCAAAAAAAAAAAGCAAGATCCACCCTGGGATGAAACAGCCAGCTAAGAGTACTCCAAAGGTGTATTCCTGTATGAGTTATCACTGCACTAAAAACCAAACCAAACCAACAACACCCTCACCTCACCAAAAAAAAAAAGGAGACTGTGCTTCCCACTTGTGTTCTGTGATTTACTTTGGTGATCACCTTTTCAGTGAGTTTTTTAAAAGTTAAATTTGTCATTTCACACTCAACAATACAGCATGTAAACTGTGATGCAGGTCCCACTGCATCTGAGTAACAGCTGCTGAAGTATACCCAGTTTCTTGTGTGGAGAGCTGAGTCCTGCTGTTTCTGATGGAATCTTCCTCTAACTGCCAACATTTTTCAAAAGCGACTTCTCGAAAGGCTGAATCAGTGCCCACTGAAAGCAAAGGGAAAGATTCCTATTGATGGCAAGTGTCCCAAGAAAGCCAGAGGTCTAAGGTGCCCTTGCCAGAAAATTTTGCTTACGTACATTTTGATGACTTTTAAAGCTTCTGTTTTTGTAGTTGTCTTTCGTATGGATCTTACCATGTGATTTTTTTTCCAGACACTTCACATACAGGATAAAGCAAGGTTGATGTGTTTCTACCCGATTCAATCATTTTATCAAACTAATTTTCACAGAATCACAGAATATGCTGAATTGGAAGGGATCCACAAGGTTCATTGAGTCCAATTCTTAGCCCTGCACAGGACCATCCCCAAGAGTCACACCATGTGCCTGAGAGCATTGCCCAAACACTTCTTGAACTCTGTCAGGCTTAGTGCTGTGACCACTAAGAGACCTGCTTTAGTCAGGGTGCAAAGGGAAGCATATGCAATGTTTAAATATTCTGCTGTCCAATGGCCTGATTTTCCCTGTATAAACACATGGGATGAAGGTAAAAGACTCAGTCATATGTTAAAGAAAATGGTGCAGTGCCCTCACAATAAAACCATAGAAGCCAGGTTTTTAACAAGTTTACTCGATGGCTAAAGTTTACTTGCAGTTTGGCCTTGGAGGCAAGTATAGACATTACAGAGCAGATGGGAATTGTGGGCAGATTTCACCATGGAATGAAATGGGACAGTCTTGTACACTCTCAGGGAAGGTGTAGAAGTCTGTGGTCATGTACGCACTCCTTTGATGCCATTTAATAGCAACTTATTACCAAGGTGCAAATAAGGTGAATAAACCTGTCTGAAAGGGGTTCACTGGAGCAGTTGAGTTATCTGTGAAAACAGACAGGAAAGGAATGAAAAACCATGCACCTTTAGGTAAGAGTTTATTTCTGGAGAAGCTCTAGCCCATCATTTATTGCAATTGCTACGAAGGGGTAGCTGGCTGCCTGCAGAAAGTACATGTTGTCTGTAGTATAAACAAGTGCACTCACATTGCAAAGACTGTCCTCTTCTGTTATTGTTTAAATAAACTTGGATTCTTCTGTTGGAGCAGAAGCAGGAACAGCACATGAAGTCACAACTCACTGTTTTCACACTTTCATAGACCAGTGTTTTAGGCCAGACCAGTTAGTTTAGAAAAATGTAATACCCGTCCCGCCCGTCCCGCCCCTCCCTACAGCTTGAAGAATAACAAATTTTGTTACATCTTTGATATCCCAACTAATTACTCAGAGAAGAAATCTCAACTAGCTGGAGTTTGGCTATAGTTTACCCTTAACTTCTCACTCCTTTGGTGTACAACGTATCAAGAGGAGAGACAAGAAAAACACTTGAACCTGAAACAACACTGTAAAAATAGGGAATTGTTGGCATCATAAAAAAACATGAAGTAATTTCAAAAGCTTAATAAATCTAGTATCAGGAACACTGCAGTCAAGAGTAAACTATTCATGCTAAGTTTCACAAAGGCAGGATGTGATCTTTTGTCCATTGTTGTGAATCTGGCTGCACCCTAAATAGCAGCTATATTTCCATAACAGAGGGCTTCAGTTATAAAAATGTTCTCTCTCAAGCCCAAGGACTGCAGACTGGGTAAGTGAAAGTCAGCCTTCCCTAAGTAAAATGTTGCACCTCTAGAGGAGAAGAAATGCAGAGCGAACACGGGCTCTTCCAAATTTCAAATGCACAAAGCATCACTGGCAATCATCTTCACTGTCTCAGCCACTCTTTATCAGCCTAGACCCCTTGAACTCTTACGCTGGAAGGTGAAGGGATGTACCTGAGTTTGCTTACGCTAACTTGGGATCCTGACTTGGGGTCTTATTACGCAAAAAACTAGGCACTCACTGAGGATTTAAATAAAAACCAGCAAACAGCCTCTGCTCTCTTCCCATAACCGGTCTGTAATTTGAATGTCCTGTGGTAATTTCATAATACAATCTCCTTTTGCTCTAAGAGATGAAGCCAGCTGGACAGTGGGGACAATGTCTCTGTTTGATGTGGCATTTAGTATCTAGCCTGGAACTCAATGTGTAGGCATTTCTCCTCCCCTCACACTGCAGCTGAATGATTTCGCTGTGTTGATTTGAAATGACCTGACTAATCTCAACTTCCTCTAACAGTTTAATGAAATGTCAGAAGTTAATAAGCTCCATGGAATTGAAAAAAAGACCATTCAAACAATGATGAAAAGAAACACATGGACAGCAGTTTTTAAACAGTCTTTGGGCTATTGGATATAATTCAATGAGCTTTAGCCAAGCTGCAATATAAACATACTGAGATGAGACCAAAAAAAGCTGCTTTTTTCATCTGGACTGTTTAATCTATTTCAGGATTACAAAAAGGAGGTATATAAGAAAAGCTGTAATTAGGTAAATTCGAAAAAAAAAACCTACCAAAAAAACCCAAAAAGACCCTTCCTGCCCCTCTCAGATCAGCTGGTGTTTGGAAATACAAACCACAGAGCAACAGTTACGTAGCACTGGTTCCACCATCTGAAATTACAGGAGGGAGAGGTAATGATGATCTGGCAAGTTGAGTCCTGTTCCTTTCAAAGAGAAGTTTAATGGTGTTCTCAACTGCAGAAGAAATTAAATACACTGATTAAATACTCCAATCTCGCAGAATACCAACTCAGAGGGAAAAGCTTACACTGTACTCCCCCATCAAGCACAGTACAATGAGCTAAATCAAACATATAGTGAATATTTTACTTCCTATTAGGAAGTTACTGAAAGCTCTACTGAAGTAGCATTTTCATTACTGAAGACAGCTCCCAGATTCTGTGAACTGCTCGCGGAAATGAATTTCTGCTTCCAGCTGAAGAAGAGAGGGACAGTGTTTTCCTGGTACTAGTTATCACCAAGCACTAATCCTTTTCCTGTTATTAATTTTTCCTCAGGTAGCTTCATATCCTTTAGTGCAGTTGTCCTCTGAAGCAAAACATCCTGAAAGGCAAAAACACACTTTCCAGAGACTACCATCTCTTTCGCCTCCCTCACTACCATTTCATTGCATAGCCCGGCCACAGCAGCATCATTCTGGCTCTATGACTTCCCAAAATGCAGACTGTACATCCTAGATTCAACCATCTCAGTGCCCAGAAATTCTCTTCTCCTTCCCACCACAGCTCCAGCACTCATTTATACCGCTGCCGCCTCTCAGCTTTCTGCCTTTATGCCATGCTGGAGGGACATCCACGGACATGGGCTATAAAGGAGTTTAGGCAACCTTAGGAGTGGACTGCATGTCCTTGCATTTAAATTAACACTCACCGGAAGTCCAGCACCCAAAGTTAGCAGATGCCAAGTCTGAGCAATGACAGGGAACCAAACACTCTTGCAACCTTCGTCCTCTCAAGCTGACTCCCCATGGGAAAAAAGGTTACGTGATCATGTAAACAAAAGCCAACCCTTGTGTGAAAGCCTGGTGGAGAAGGGAGCAATCTAGAGGTCAGGTAGGCAAATCATCAACCCGACAAAGTGTTCTGCAACCAAATGCTATTATCTTCACGTATTTTTGTGTGTGGAATTCAGAAGACTGGACCTCTAAGAAAATAGGCGATGTTACATAAAATGTCCTTCCTGAGCCCCTCTGTTTGTGTGATGCAACATTTGAATCTCAAATGCTTTTGCTGCACAGGTTATTTGAGCTACACGTTTTAATACATGAAATTAACAATCCAGACAGAATACGAAAAATTATTTGTAGGAATAGATGTAGCTGTGAGAGACTGGAAGAGCAAAGGAAAACTGGGAGCCAGTAAGCATAATATAGATTCTGAATATCATTAAGAGATGAAGAGAAGAATCTGGGCCATGATAACATTAAGGAACTGGAACAGATGACGCTAGGCCATTACAGAGAAGGCAATGAGGTTAGTGCAAGCATGGATATAGAGAAGGTAATTATTTCTCTTGTCATTGCAGAAGACAGACCTAAAAGCCACATCATCTGCCCTTGTCATTAAAAAATACAGCTCCTTCTGTTCATCAAAAAGCTCCCACTGAAAAACGAATCCCTCGGTATCAGTGCTGAGGCTGTGTGTAATCACACATCCACAACTTCACCACACAGGCATGTCTACAACTGGTCTTGGAGCTTCCTGGGAATTCCCCGGGCTACTTATGCTTTGGCAATGTCTGAAGGTCATACTGGGTTAATGCCTTATGTATCTTGAGATCTGAATTTTAGCTCAATGGTATCAGCACAGATGATTGATTGCAGCTGCTTGAACCTCACACAACAAAAATTTCAGTTCGCATCACTGAGTTATCACATAATAAGGAGGGCTGGACTGTCAGAGTGCAATGAGGTAGGGTTGATGCCAAACAAAGAGCCTGGCACTGTTATGAAGAAAACCTTAGATTCTTACTCAATGCCCAGAGCTGACAGTATTTCACCTGACAGCCTACTTCAGCAAAGCTCAAATGTAAAGACAGAATTCGGCATATCCAGCAGAAATTATTTTTCTTTTGTGAGAAGGTAATTAATAACATTTCACAATACACCATGGGGTCCATATATTACTTTTTTTGCTCTGCTAAATCACATGTTGATGTGCTGAGGAACTGAAATTAGCTGGCCAGCACTGCAGATAAAGTATGCGTTTGCAAAGAACCACCTTTTGTGCTTGCATGAAAAAAGACACTGCAATCTACTTCTGCTCTTTTAGGTCATTTAAGTTGCCATTAAATTTTAAAATATTACTTAACTTAGGATGCTGACATAAAAGAAAACCATTGAAAATGCCAATCTACTTGCACACTCCTAACTTGCTTCTGAAGCTAGTGAAAATCTCAACTGCATGTAGTGAAATAAAAAAAATACTTTTTCATAAGAAAGTGTCCTTCTGGAGATGACAGTGGAATGAAATATTTGCTATCACTCTAATGCCTACCAGCTTAAAATTCAAATCAAGGCTTTTAAATGCTTGTATAAATAAACACTGCAGCAAGAACCTGTCTCTGTAATGCAGAGCTAAACCAGGCTTTTAGAAAGGTAATGAATAATTTCTTTCTAAATATTAACTTAATCATTGCACATTGCACAACTGGAAAAAGAGACAGATACAAGATGCAATTAGGACTCTTCACCATGAACTCTGTCTTACTTAGGATTGTTGACTACTAGATCCTAACAATTTAATTCTGCTAAAATCAATGGGCATTTTGCTATCAGCTTCAATGGCGAGGATATAAGTCATGGAATCATATTCAGATGGAACATGGAAGGACATAATCAAATTGAATTACCTGCACTCATCAGGGTTTGTACCTATATTAAGCACTGAATCTATAATAAATCAGAGCTTAATGTGAATAAAACAACAATGCTTGGAATCCTATATCTTTTGTCCTTTCCTTTTGCTGTTCATCTTGTAAGAGTATACACAGGGTAAAATGACCAGGATGAGGCAAATACTTCTCCCTAATACAGAGCAGATAATGAATGTATTCTCCAATTTTGATTTAAAGGTGCAAAAAGTTTCACAAGAAAAAAACAATCTAAAATAATTACTGTATTCTGCAGATAGTATTCCAAATCCGTATCATCTTTTATTCCATACAAATCAAGGGATATTAATGAGTGTCCTTTACACAGTTTAAGGAGCCTAAGTCAAACAAATGGATTTACATCATTACTAAAAAAATTCACATCATTTCCCAGAGAAGCATAGTAATAATCTATCTTATGTTTTTCATTGTCTTTCTGATGAAAATATGAACTTTCACCCTGCAATGTAATTATCTTTTCCAACTCCTACTTCACAAACATTGCATCACTTCAACCTTTTTCTTCTTTTACTGACTTCAGAATTTAGCAATGCTTGGAGTCCTCTTTCAATTATTTTATATTTGTTGATTACTTTAATGCACTGAAATTCTGTACAAAGAGGAGTTTTTACTCTCTCTCCAACCACAAAAATGACATTCCACTACTGTCTGGCAACTTAATATTGCATGTTTTGGGTTAAGACACAGACTGCCAGATGGTAGGTGAGAGAAGGTGTCTGTGCAATTATGCATGTACACCCTCATAGTTCATTGACAAAAAGTTAAGAAAAACTCAAGGCCACAACAAAACCTTTCCACATTCTTCTAGATGCTTTTGGAATTATTTAAAACTTAAATTCTTTTACTTCATCCACGATTCTGAAGACTGCTGGCTTTGTCTCTCTGCTCACATCCAAAACGTCTAGAGTAATGCAGTGGAAAAGCATAGTGAGAGACCACTGGAGTAATACCCTACAAGGGAGGGAACAAGCCTGTGATGAACACTTTGTACAACATGCATACATAAAACCACATGCAACTCCTGACAAGGCAACTTCACAGCACATAACAGCCCAGTTAACAGAGTTGAAGTGAGGTCAAGCCTGGAATACTAATTTAAATTGTCTTGTTCTAATTTTTTTTATCCTTCTGGCTTTTTTTCATTATAAGATCACAAATAACTTGTGAATTCTGAATAAAACTCTGAGACATGAATTTATTGTTTTGCTTTGTTGGAATTTCCTAGAGGAAAAACATTGCCAAAACAATTTAATAGCGTATTCAAAATTAAGAGTGCATTTTGACCCAAATGACTATAAATTAACCAAAAAAAAAAAGAAAATACAATAATTTCTTTATTTTCCAAACAAATTACGAAAATAACTTCAACAAAAGAGCATTTCAAAGAGTCACTGAACAATACTGAGAAAGCATGCTTGTTAATCAAGGTAAGGACAGTCCCCTTGGAGGAAAGAGTTCCACAGCCTGAGGCTGAAAGCTTTGTGCTTTGAGAAGTGTGCTGTAAAAAAATTAAAACATTTGATATTCATTAATTTTTGAAGTACATTCAAAAAAACGAGAACTAGATCACTCAAATCTGAACCACTTCACTTCTCATAAAACTGTGTTTTCAGAGAAGACAGTTTTCCTGTCAAGTGCCTGAAAAATGTGTTTTGAATTTGTTTCAAAGGTGCAGCTTTTCTCAAGATCATCACATTGAGCACTGTTCTCATGCCTGACAGTGTTGCTCAAGGCTGTTGCCAAATATCACAGTACCACTTGTGACAGCCACAGGGAGAAGGGGGAGTTTTCACAATAGGAATTGTGCAATCAGATTAGCCAGTCCAAGGAGGATTATAAAGATGTGAGCGATCAATGCTGGCCACGTCAGCTGCCCAGCACGGTGCAGAGAGATCATGTAGATGAGGGATGGATACACGAATACAAAGGCCAGACCACATGTTGCTCCAGAGTATCTAAGGGACAGGGAAGTGGGGGGGAAGAAGGGGAAAAAAAAGAAAGAAGGATTCTTTGCATTTATTCTTATTTTTTGTTGTCATTCCCCCCCCCTTAAACCAATGAACAGACTCGATGAACACCATTTGCAGTCACTAAACATCAATTTCTGTTCTTGCTGTCCTTCACTTTCTTCACTAGCATTTCATTATCACCCTTTGTGCTGTCCACCTCCTGCTCACCTGCACCCACACTCTGACATGCCTCTGTCACTTGAGTTATGTCCCCTGATGCTGCCGGGGACTGACTCCCTTATCTTTGACTCAATGTTTCTACTTTCTTTTGTCAAGGTGCAACAGAAAGAGACTGCACAGTGCATCCTTTGTTACACATTCTTTACTGTCAGAACTGCAAAGCTCATTGCATCCCAGCCATCTGAGGACACATGTTAACACATGTAAGCATAGAAATGCTCCTGAACCTGCAACTCTTACTTTAATTTATTTAATGAGCTTCTAGAAAACCATTCTCTAGACCTGAAAGGAACAACATGCCCTTCTAGTAACATGATCAACCACAGCAAGGGAAACATGCAACTCTTCTTCTTCTAACCTCTCCCTTGCTTACAAAAATCTCATTATTTCACCTGCAGCCAAGTGTGCATTATTAACTAACAATGTATTTTGTTTCAAATATTTGAACATTCCTTTTAGACAGAGGAAACATCATAATACAGAGTAACATCATAATACAGTTTTGGTAATCTGAAACACAAAACCAGCAAATCCCCAAGTTAGACTGTATATAGACAATTTATATCTGCTGGAAATTCACAGTTCAACATGTCTGGTTACTATGCACGATATGGGATATGGACACAATAGCATAGGTCAGGATCAGTTTGCAAACAGAGAAACATATTGCATGACATTTATTTGTATTTAGATATTAGGAAGAAATTCTTTACTGTGAGGATGGTGAGGCACTGGAACAGGTTGCCCAGAGAGGTCCTAGACTCCCTATCCCTGGAAGTGTTCAGGGCCAGGTTGGATGGGGCTTTGAGCAACCTGGTCTAGTGGTATGTGTTCCTGCCCATGGCAGGGGGGTTCCAACTAGACGATCTTTTAGATCCCTTCCAACCTTAAGGTCCATTCTATTATTCTGAGCTTATATGATGATGATTAACTAGACCATCTTCACTACTGGAATACAAAAATTTTCACTAAAAAGAGAGATAGAAGAAAAAAAGGAAATGGGAAAAACCCATAAAGATCAGCCACTGAGTAAAAGTAAGTTATTTTGCTACTCTGGTCAGACCCAAGCCTGTCATTCTGGTTTTATAATTGCAGATTTCTATATTTTTAAACACCTCCCTCTCCTGGTTGCTGCAGGAAAGATGCAAACCAAGAATGAATGATGATGCTTATAAATACAGTGATGTCAAATGTAGAAAAAAAAACTTTTTAAGATTATTTCCGCTAATATTTCCCAATCATAGAAATCCTAGGTGTTCATCAACATAGTAAATTTAAGATATCATTTAGAAACACAACTTTTATGTCACTTTTCCCTTTAAAGTTACTCACTTTCTTGGAATTTTTATTGTGGACTTTCAAACCAGCTTCAAATGGTCTTAACACAAAACAAAAACTTGAGAGAAGAAACACAATAACCAACCAACTTTTCTACTAACATCATGTTCTTTTATGTGTATAGTTATAAAGTCCTCAGATAGAGCTTCAATAAAATTGGAGAATCATCCCAACTACCTCAGATACAGAGGCACAATTACAGATAGCTGCTTGTCAGAACTCTAAAAGAGCTAATTGTTTACAGAAGTCATTATTTATAACTTAAGAAGGTGTAAAACTCACGAAATATGAAGATTCAATTATTACTGTTCCTTTTCAACATCAAGAGGAAAACATGTAGCAATGCCACAGGGAAGCTCCCTGCAAGCAACACTCACCTTATGATACCTCCTATATTTGGATAAAATCTTGCCATTGCTACTCCAGCTCCTACAATTGCAAGGTTCAGGGCGAGCACATGGAAAAGGCTTCAGGAAAGTGAAGAAAGAATGTTAAAATCTATGCTGTATTTCTTACCAAATACCACCAATTATACTTCATTTTCACTAACATTGAAGTGGTACATGGATGGTGTTTCCATTTGCATGACTCACCCTATTAAATCTAATTAATTTCACAGCAAACATATCATCTACTGAATATTCAGAGTGCCAATTTTTAAATACCTACTGTTTTGATTCAAAATATTCTTAAGGACTAAGAATGCATAATTTGGCAATTCTTCTAAAAAAAGCCATACATGGTATTCAGCACTCAAGTATTTCAGATGGATATTCAAATACCCAAGAAACAATACCATATAACTTAATTCCCACAAGAAAGCATTACCTTGTTCAGAGAATAATCAGAATTACTTAAAGTGGACTAATGGAAACCAGAAGAAAGGAGAAGACGCATAGAGTGCAAAACATTACATAGACTACTAGCAGGGAAATAACACCTTAAAACACTCTACTGCATTTTGATAGAGGACAAACCTTTAAGGAGAATGATGGATGCCATTTAGTATATAGCCTGTGTCCTATTTATGCTGGAATTTTTTGTTGCATTTGTTTTTAAAAATAATTTTCCTGCTGCTTTCCTTTCATGTTAAGAATGAAAAAATGGAGATTTTCTGTTCTGCAAAGCAGCTTTTAATGCATCAGACAAATTCAGTGTAGTTATGCACAGAGCTGAGACTCAGGAGAGTATCACTTTTGAGAACATGAAATGTTGGCATATTTTAACATAAGGTAAGATGAGGAAATATAATTAAAACCTGTGGTATTTTGGTCACACAGCTGTTTCTATGAAAGGAAAAAAGAATTCACACGGAGGAAACATACATACAGTTACAGGTTTTGTTTATTCTTCTGGAGGATATGATTTCCTAAAATACAAAATCTGTAAGCCAGGTGTGGTGGGGAAAAAATAAAAGGTGTTTTTTCCCCCTGGAGTTAAAAATGGTAACCCCAAGGGGGCGGTGTCTCTCTTGGTGCAGACCCAATCAGCGCTCCTGCAAAATCAAAACATATGACACCAAACCGGAAAAGAAGGGTGATGTTGTGGTTGGAGGAGAGGTGGCCATGTTCTGAAGCCATGAGGAGAAGGGGCAGGAGCCCCATTGGGGGCTAGGCCCCCCAGCCCCGGCTGGGGGGCTACAAGAACTTGGAACAGTGTTAAACTGGGCTGAGTTCTGTAGCTGAGAGCTGGAGGAGTTTCTCCACTGTGGGCAGCAACAGGACATACTGAAAAGTGGCAGCAAAGGAGCAGTGAACGGAGACTGTGGTAGAAAGCCAAGAGATAAGAAGAAACAGCAGAAACAAGCATGCAGCTAAACAGAGAGACAGAGATCTCTAATGGAGAGAGAGAGAGAGAGAGAGAGAGAGAGAGAGAGAGAGAGAGAGAGAGAGAGAGAGAGAGCAAGAGAGAGAGAGAGAGAGAGCAGAGAGAGAGAGAGAGAGAGAGAGAGAGAGAGAGAGAACTAAGCTCTCCAGACAGAGTTTTGGGGTAAGAACTGAACCAGACCCTCCAAAACCCTTTTGAGACCCCTCCTAAGTGGAGGGGGTGGACTCCTACTGGATGGAAGTCCTAAAATGCAGCATGCAGCAGTGAGAGAGATGAGCTAAGAAGCTCAGAGACGTCCTGAAGCAGGACCAGGATGGCCAGAAGGAATGCGGGGTAAGTGGCCTGCCCGCCCCCGCTGCTGCTGCCAAGCTGGCAGCTTGAGGCAGAGCACAGGAGCTCTGATAGAACGGTTGAGGCAAAGGCTTTCAACGGAAAGGTGCCCCAGACGTTCTGACTTAGGGGTAAACCCCCTGAGGAAAGGGACCGTCACGAAGACCCCTGTGCTTGGTGATATGACGTGGTGAAGCGAACCTTTGTCCTGGCTAATTCGCAGTCCATGAGAGAGAGAAACTTTCGCTTGGAGTCAAAGGGCCGAGAGGGGTGAAAGGAGACCCCCTTGTGTGTAATGGGAAGAGATCCAGCTACAACAATCCAGCTACAGCTGTTGCACGGAAGAAGAGAAACACTGCTGCCCTGAGAGTGGAAAGGATCTTTTCCTTCCCCCCTTCTGGACTTTTATTGGAGGGGGAAGAGACTTGATCCAATTGTAAATATTGCTTTATCATAGGAGATAGTTAAGATTGTGTATATAATGTATTATAGTCAGGGAACTCCTCCGGGCAGATGGAGCTCGTCAGCCCTGTAAGGCCATCCATCTAAGAGAAGGTCACTCTAAACAAACCTACGTCCTGAGGACCTCGCTGCCACTGTCCAAGCTCGCTCGGCCCCAGTAGATGAACCTCAGGATTAAAGGGTGGGCTCAGTTCTGCACACTGTGTCTCACCTAAAAAATCCACTGCGCAGGCTCGAAGGGTAATGACCTTTCCCAAATCTTCATTCACGAAGACTGGCCATGATGATGTAATATAATTCCCTTCCCCCCATATTGAGTCTTACGTTTTGTCTGGAAAACCCCTCTCACACTGGGGTGAGTTGTGGGAGGGGGGCTTGAACTCAGGAATTGGATTTTTGGGGGTCTCAAACCACGACACCAGGCCTATTTTTTTCTTCACTGTAGAAAGTATGTTTATTATGGAGGATGTCACTAACTATTTAAAAGTGACAACTTCCATGGCTGAAAGGCTGCCTGCCAGTTTCCAAGTTAGGAAGAAAGTTTAGAGACACAGAATAGTCTCATTAAAGTTTAGAGGAATGAAGGTAATTAAACCACAAAGGAATAGTTTAAGCTATAGACTAAACTTCACTCTTAAAAACTGATTTCAAAAAGACAGAAATAATACCTTTAATTTTTTAACAGTGGTACAAGAGGTGTACCTTGAGGAGAACTCAAGACTGCGGTGGGAATACAGCAGATGAAAGTTTAACAAAAATGTAATTGGATATAAACTTGGTAAAACCCTACAAATAAAAAATAAAATCCCAAGAATCAGACTTATTAGGGACAGAAGGACCAAATGTGTACAGCTTCTCTAATATTACTAAGGAAAGCCAATTAACTAAACTGTTCACAAAAAGGTCTCTGCCATTAAAAACTACTTCCTCTCTCTTCACACGTACGGTAGCTTGCAAATCTTACTGTCAAATAGCACAAATTGAAGCCAAAAGTTTATGAACACAGAAAATGACAGCACTTCTTCCATTCCATTTTTACTGCGATTATTTTTTTAGCAAGAGGGACTAAAAAGAGTGTAGTCTTAGTAATTCAAAAATGTTTTGCAAATTTGTGTCAGTTTAGAGTATTTTAGCAGAAAACCTGAAAAAATTCCAAAGTATTTCATTCTGGCATGCTTTAAAACACAAGACATGATTTTGTTGTTTGAAGCTGTTGCTTCTAAAAAAATTAATTCCAGATTCTTATAACCTCAAAAGCAAAGGGGGTGTGTGTGTATGTTTGGTCTGAAATGAAACATTTTTCAATTTCTTGTTCTGGGAAAAAATTATTGGGTTGCAAGGGGACAGTGTGTTTTGGCTCTATTGAAAACAAGGGTCCCAAGATGTCCGAGCCTCCAAAGCAACTCTTGTGGAGTACTGCTTTCCCGTTTTAATTGTCACAATTAAGCAGGATCCTCTAGAACAATACCAAAGCAGAAGGTCTGAAAAGGCTTTAAATCTTGGTGTTTCAATGTGAAAGACTACAATGCAATTTTTTCCCAGAACATCCTTAATCCATATTCTACCCTTTGAAACAGCCTGAGCTGTAACCATATTATTGGACAACAGGTATTTAACCTGCAAACTCTTTCTTTTACCTAGGCAGATATTCATAGCTCATCTCACCTCCAGGACAGGAAAAAGCCTCATTCTTATGGAGAGAAAGACAATACCATTTAGAAAAAAGCTCTATCCTTCTGAATAAAGTAAAATCTGATATCTAGGGCTACTAGTAGCTGTATTATTTGATATAGTACTTTTCATAAGACTATAAAGTTTCACATAGGTGTATTCCAGACAGGATAAACATTTCTCATAGCCCGTGACATTTTAACAAGTTCTAAATTGCTCAGGTTTAGCCTGACACTGGGTCACAGTACAACTAATGGTCGCCACACATTGCAAAATGATGTCAGAAAAACAGCATTTTTGAGGGGCATCGCCATACCACCTCTGCTTATTCTAACAGTAAGAAGAAAAGTATTTAGATGATGTTAGAGATCACAACAGATTTGGCCCATTTTTATCTACTACCCTGCTACCATACAACTGTTTTCTAAGCAGTGTAACTTTCTTCCTCATGGTCCATGGCTGCAGGGTTGGGCATCCCATTCCAGGGCTGGACTGTCCACCTGGGCAGCCTGGTTGGGGCTGCTGCTCTGAGGCACAGGATGGGTTGTCTGAAGGAGGCTGTTAATTCACACAGGAGGCACACCCATCGCAAGTTTTTCATATTCTGTCCTCAGTCTCAATATTCTGGGTCCGACAG
Source organism: Manacus vitellinus (assembly GCF_001715985.3). Lineage (NCBI taxonomy): Eukaryota > Metazoa > Chordata > Aves > Passeriformes > Pipridae > Manacus > Manacus vitellinus. The sequence goes on along the minus strand of NW_021940508.1, from coordinate 454,581 downwards.
AGGAAGGCTCTAGCTCCTTATTATAAAGGGAATCACTGCTCACCTGTAAAAATCCTGCAATCCCAAAAAAATGATAGCAAAATGGAGGAAAAAAAAAGATTTAAAAAAATTCAAGCTTTCTCCTAAATCTTTCCTTTTTTTCCACATTGCAAGGTTAACATTTCAGATTGACAGAGCAGAGAAACAACAGTGCCTGAAGATCATTAGAGGATTTGCTCCATCAAGTTGTCTCCTGTGGAACCGGCAGCTACACTTAAGTCACTGAACAGCAGTGACCATAAATATCTAAGTAATTCTGGCATCCTCAAAGTAAGAATCATGAAAATGGTGAAACCAAACCATAGTGCAGGGGAAATTTAAAGAAAGAAACTGATTTTAAATCTCCTCAGGTCAGATGCAAGGAAATTAGCAGAAGTGCTGGACTCAGTGTGGAGTCACAAGGTGAACAGATTCAACAAGGGAAACTGGAAAGCCAGGAAAAAGCTAATCAGGGTCATTAAAGTAAGAATTTTGAAAGGTTACTGTATCTAAAAATGCATTTTCTTCATGGAAATCTCACTCAAGTGACATTGATCAGAAGACTATGAATCACCACCGCCAAGAAGCAAAACAGCAGCCAGGTGAAGAGCAGATAAGCAATCATACATGCAAACAGCAGAAATGTATTTCATTGCATCAGAAGACATATATCTGTGGGAGAACTGGTAGGTCTGCTGGGCTACCATGGAGTAAAGGGAGGACAATCATTAGAAAAAGCAAAGTGATTTTTGTCCATCAGCTTATTTAACCTCTCAGGACAGGAAAGATGATAAAAAGTTTCAAGAAGTTATCAGATGGCTGTAAAAAGCATTTTATATACAGCATATAATTAATCAAGGGAATCTCTGTCACAAGTATCAGTGTAGCCAAGAGCCAGAAACAATAATAAAAAAAATTGGCTTTCTGTACATATAAGAAGATCCAGAGTCACGCAAGAAATAGCAGATAAAGTACATGCCTCTGGCTCTAAGTCAGCTGTTAAATGATGCCATTACAAACATATCTCACTTTAGAAAAGAAAGTAATTTCCAAATACACAATATTTTGGCCTTCCTTTTCACCACTAGGGAGAGTAGAGAGAATGAAAAGTTCCTTGGGTTTTGTCCCAGTACATCACTATGTTGTAATCTGTATACTAGCACATATTTTGCAAAATGAAAGAAGGAATTAGAATGTCTTCTCTTGGTTTTAAATCTTTCGTAGTAAGCAAAGAAAGGCTGAAGGCTCAGTGGCATCAAGTGCACCCTCAGCACCAAGCTGTGTGGGGCAGTAAACAAGCTGGAGGGAAGGGATGCCATCCAGAAGGACCTTGACATGTTGGACCAAGTTCTACAAAGCAAAGTGCAAGGTCCTACACTTGGGTCAGGGTAATCCCAGGCACACCTACAGATTGGGTGGAGAAGTGATTGAGAGCAGCCCTGTGGAGAAGGACTTGGGGATGACGGTTGATGTAAAACTCAACATGAGCTGGCAATGTGTGCTCACAGCCCAGAAATCCTGGGCTGCATCAAAAGCAGTGTGGCCAGCAGGTTGAGGGAGGTGATTCTATCCCTCTGCTCTACTCTTGTGAGACCCCACCTGGAGTGCTGCATACAGTTCTAGTGGCCACAACATAAGAAAGAGACCTAACTGCTGGAGCAAGTCCAGAGGAGGGCCACAAAGTTGATAAGAGGACTGGAGCAACTCCTCTACGAAGACAGGCTGAGAAAGTTGGGCCTGTTCAGCCTGGAGAAGGTTGCGTGGGGGACCTCATAGCAACCTTCTAGTATCTGAAGAGGAAGCCAGAGAGGGGCTTTTCTTCAGGAACTATAGTGATAGGACAAGAAGTAATGGGTTCAAACTGAAAGATGAGAAATTTAGGCTAAACATACAAAGAAACTCTTTACTGTGAGCGTGGTGAGAAGAGGTTGCCCAGAGAATTTGTGGATGTTCCATCTCTGGAACTGTTCAAGGCCAAGCTGGACAGGGCTCTGAGCAACCTGGTCTAGTGAAAAGTGTCTCTGCCCATGGCAGAAGGATTGGAATGAGATGATCTTTAAGGTCCCTTCCAATCCAAATCACTCTATGATTATATGTGATGGTGCCTGCCTGAAGACTACTGTGTGCAGCATGTCTACACATGTACTTGCTTTCAAGATAGGTAGAGACACAGGTGACTGATATTAATACATAAGGGCAAGAGAATCCTCCTTCATAGAATTGGTGCACTTTCGCTGTATTCCTGACTGCTGGAAGACACAGGATACTCATTTCCCTTATGCTTCAGACAAGCAAGTTCCCATTGTTCAGCTGATGCTTGATGTGAAACTTGTGAGAAGAAAAAGTTATTTATTGCCTGCTTAAGCTTTTACGTTTCAAGAGTGTGAGTTGCTTCATCACTCAAGACTATGGGTTAGTAGGATACACTATAGATATACACAGTATAGGACTATAAAGTATCTAAAAATCATGGGACAGAAGAGATGCAAATCAGTCTTCAGACCATAAAAGCTCCTCCGAAGATGAGTAAATAGTTTCTCATTATAATTCAGCTGTAATCCATGGCCTATCAGCAAAGAACAGGTTATGAACCAGGATTTGGTAGAATTTGCCCTGGGTTATACCAATTATCAAGACTATGAACTGAAAGACAGAAACTAATATCTTGGTGCTTCATTATAACCAGTGTCAGAAAATATTAAAGAAAAAGGAGTAAAACCCAAAGAATTAAATGGATCTGACCAATACAATCACTACTAGGACATAAAAACTATCTGGCAGCCCTGTAAACCTGTGTGTGATAAAGCTATGAGCTTTAAAATGCATCCCTCCAGCCTTCCAAGTACTCCTGCTAATACCTTCATGGCTATCTGTTAACTCCATCCATAGCAGCAGGTATCCACATCTGCAAAAAACTGCTGATATGAAGAAGCCTGACTTTTAAAATCAGTGAGCCTCCATGTGGAGCAACTCACAGCTTAAAAATGAAGATAGGAAAATTTATAATGGAGACTTGGAACAAATGGACCAAAAGCAGGAGGTGTTTTTGTGAAGATTTTGTTGTTGTTTGGACAATTACAGCCAGAAGGTAAATTTATAACCTTATTTCAGTTGTAAAGAAAACAACATAGGAAAGATGCACCTATGGAAAGACATGTGATTTAGCACATTGAATCACAGGGTTAAAGGAGGCTTTAAAAGAGCCTCAGCTCTTTTCCTCTTGCTTCATCCTTTTAGTTCACTACTAACACCAAAATCATCTTTAGACACATGACCCAGAATATTCTCTTCCACCTAAGAGCTACAGCACGAGTCTCACGGTTAGTCTTCTTACTGCCCAAGAGCTGTTAGCCTCAATTACTGAGGATTTCAACAAAAGAAGACAAGTTTATCAAACTACTAGTAGAGTGCTCATTTTCCTACACAAAAGCCATGGAACTTAATATTTCCAGGTAGGTTCTTCAGAGTGGATCAACAGGTTACCCAGTAAGACATCAGTTTATGTCACTAAAAGCTATATCTTTGTATTTGCAAAATGTTTCCCCACAGAAGCAGCTCTGGGAAAAAACAAAAATACTGAAGTTTTTCCTAGAGAGGTGATAAAGATACAGTGCCACTAAAGGACCTTCATCAGCTTATGACTGAGAACCAGTCATGAAGACATATTTCACAACCAGGTACTTAACCTTTACTATCCTCCTATGTCCTGTGCTTGCTACCAGCAAACAGGACATGTCCTGTGTTTGCTACCAGCCCTCATTGCATAGAAAAAAACCAGGGCTGACCTTGGCTGTTGTAAATGCACAGAAGCCAGAGCCTGAAGGTTATTTGAGTGATTTTTGTGCTATATTTAAGACACCTGGAATACTAGAGAGGGAGACGCAGCCAGCCAGAATATGCTACCTTATCACTATAGGTCAGAGCAATTTATGTGGCTTCCTAGAAACTACTTTTGACTTCTCAGAAGCTCTAAATGCCTCCCTAAAAGGAGTCTTTAAAAAAAAAATTAAATTAAAAAATGAGTGAAGCTACCCACAAGATATCCTGGAGACAAGAACCAAGGAAGTATTTGTATCACCACATTCATCATACCATGAAGGCTTAAAAAAGCAAGCTGGAATTAACCTGAGAAGAGACAGGAATGAAGCTGTAGGTTCTAGAAGAAGGTATGAGGGAAATGAAAACAATTCTGGTCAGGGAGTAACTGGAGGGAGGAGATAGGAAGAGGCACATGCACATAATATAAAGGACATGACTATTTCTCAGTGGTTGTGAAATCCATGTTTAGCACTTAAATAAATGGCCTTGTTTCCAACAGTAACTTGTAGTAGTTCCTAAAAATCTCCTCAACATTGAACTGCATACAATTTAGCATCAAAAAAGCAGGCACTTATTTCACTGCCTAATTTTAGGCATTCAATTTCTAGAACTTCTGATACCTATTTTAGGACTCAGAAGAAACGTGAAACTTGGAACAACATCTTTGCAGACTTGTATGCTACTGCTGATGCCACAGAGGAAATACACATTCCTTCCTGAGAACCCTTTTTTTTCTTTCCCCCATCAACAGTAATTCACAACATAAAATAAGAAACTTGGAGATAAATGCCAACTTCTCAGCTGTGACAAATTCAGACAATACTCCAAATATAAATGTCCCAGGCTTTATTTAAAAAACAAACTAAAATTGGAACCTGGATCAGCTCTTCCCTGGAGTTCAGAGACCGTACAAATGCAGGGGTGTGGCTCACCTCTGAAATTAGCATGTAAAAAGCTATTTTTATAAGCATAGCAGCAGCCCAGATAGCACAACTAACAACTCTCTTAGCTATTAGCTCTGTTTAAAAACAGATGGATGATTACTAATCATGCACAATCAAAACACAGATGCCATGCTGAAAGGTTAATATCCGGAGTGTATGTCCTTCACAGCTTAAAGACTACTAGATTAAATGCTTCTGGACTAACCAATTTTTTTTCCTGCACAATTTCTGTTTTGCCATATAAATGCATAACACAAAAGGACTGTGTTGACAAAATTCCTCTGTTTATTGGCAAAGTGAAGAGCTAAACCAAAAGAACATCCCCTACTCCGCTTTGCCAAGCTGTACGAGTTTGCAGGCACGTTTATTTTGCATGCCTATTCACCCTGACTCTACAAACAGTGTGAAACTAGGTTATGAAATTTATCTAATGTACAACAGAATTCTCCAAAAGCCTAGCCAAATTTCTGACAACAGAAAGTCAGTTAAGCAAAGTGTGCAAAGCTCTTGTCAAGGAACAGAATTCTTACCTCGGGTAAGCATTTCCAAAAAACTGTCTTAACAGCTGAACTCGTGCCAGATAGCCCAACAGTGGGTATACAGTCATCATCTGGAACAGCAGGAATATTCTTGCAACAAATGACATGATGTCATCACTGGGAAAGTTATCTAGAAAATTCTGGACATATAAATAGTGTTACACTCATTAATGGTGGCTTGATTGCATGTACCTGCTTATTTTAATACCTACATGTCAGACAGAATGGGATAAAATCCAAGCTACTACAATTGCTAAATGAACTCCATAACATGAAATACCTTCTCCCTCTTTTATGAGTGGTTTGCCACCAAATATCAACGGATTTTTAAATATTACTATGCTGGTGTCAGTGTTAATATTAGTATTACATAAGGAATTACTTTCTAATCTTCTGAACATCCTCAAATAATCCAGGCTGTGGAAGGGCCAGCTGACCTTTCAGGCAGATAGATTCATATGCTCCTATTACTTGTCGTATCATACATAGTTATTAAAAACAGTTATTTAATAAGCAAAACTGCACCACATACAAATGAGGAAGGGATCATATACTACAAGCAGGAACAGCAGAAAAAGTATTATAAGACTTAAGTATCATAGAAATACACAAATGGCTTCATAAACTACAGAAAATAAATGGGAAGAAAATAATTTGTCGTCTAATGGTGAACTTCATTCTGTGAAGCTAGTTCAGATGGTTCAAAAAATCATGTCATGGTTTAACAGTGGTACCAGTTCTAACTGATCTACAGGCAGAGGAAGCCTTTGACTTATTGCTAGATATTATGCGAGAGACATGGAACACTTGGCATAAAATGGATCTCCAACTGGTAACTTCTCTCTCTGAATCAATTTAAGATGTGGAAATCAGGCTTGCCTATAAGCAGATAAGAATTTAATAGCCTTCATAGGGTGTTTCATGTGGTGCTGTTATCTGAAGAACTCTGATGGCAAGGCTCACCATAGTATTAGATTCTAAACCTACTCAAGCTTGCATTCACATTTTATTTCTTCCAGAGTCCCAGTGAGTGGGATTGGTCACTGCACACACAACTAAACATAAACTTTTCAGGATTAATGAAGCTAAAAAAAATTAAAGTCTCAACTGTTCACTTTTTCATTTTGGTCCTTTCTTCATCACTTTCACAGAGTATTTATAAAATGTTTGTTTTTTCAGAAATATTGGCAACCATACACAAATATAAATGAGATAACACAAGCATTACTCATCTGCTTGTGGTAGTGCCCACGAGGTGTTAGCCACCTGACCACAGTCGAGGGCAGATGTGTGTGCCAGGGTTAGGTCATGAAGCAAGAAGCAGTAGCTGTTCTTTCTTATTATATATTTATTAAAAAGTTAAGGACAAACACGGTATTCTGGAGTGCATTAGGAAGAGCATTGCCAGCAGGTCAAGGGAGCTGATCCTTCCCCTCTACTCAGCCCCAGTGAAGCCATATCTGGAGTGCTTTGCCCATTTCTGGGCTCCTCAGTACAAGAGAGATATGGAGCTCCTGGAGCAGGTCCTGTGGAGGGCAATGAAGATGATAAAGGGACTGGAGCTCCTCTTATGAGAAAAGGCTGAGGGAGAGTTGGGCCTATTCTCATTGGACTTTATATATATATATGTATTTGAACGGAGGGTGTCAAGAGGATGGAACCAGGCTCTTCCCAGTGGTGCCAAGCAATAGGACAAGAGGCAATGGGAAGAAACTGATGCACAGGAAGTTCCATTTGAACATGAGGAAGGATTTCTTTGCTGTGCAGGTAACCGCACACTGCAACAGGTTGCCCAGAGAGCTTGTGGAGTCTCCCTCACTGGAGATATTCAGGAACCATCTGGATGCAATCCTGTCCCATGTGCTTCAGGATAACCCTGTTTAAGCAGGGAGGTGGGACCAGATGACCCACTGTGGTCCTTTCCAACCTGACCCATTCTGTAATTCTGTGAAATAGATACAGTAGTAAAATATCTCACCTGTTCAATACATTCTTTGGATAACGGTGGAGAAGGAAAGGATGCAAAAATAATCACTCCAACATACAGATATGTTAGTCCCACCAGGAAGTATGCAATAGAGAGATCTCTCACCTGAGGAAAAACAAGATTTTCTTTTGGCAAGCACTGACACACAAAACCATAAGAAATAAAAACTTCATGAGACTATGTCTATTGCCTTTATTACTGTTACTTTTATATATATTACTTTTTTATATTTATTACTATTACTTAAACATTTTTACTTTCTACTGCTTGAATGGGGACTTCAGATCTGGTCCCACTCAGATCAGAAAGCTGCAAGGAGATACCCCCAAGTGAAGCTCAACAAGTATTATTTATCTCTTAAAATACAGAAGAGGTACCATGAAAGAGATATGCCAAAAAATGTAGCATGTTATTTCTGGATGCACAAACATACGCTAGTTATTAAAACAAACAAGAAATGCCCTCTACTTTCTTACATTCACCTATTCCTGCTAAGAGCCCTGGGACACAGAAACACTTGTATAAGACAGAAAGCCCAGCAATGCCATAAATCACATTTCTTATCACAAATAACATCTTGCAATCAAAGGCATCAGCTCCCCAACTGCTGATATAACGTAAGGGACATTTTTTAAGAAGGTGCTTTGGAACCTAAGAGGATGGTATACTGTCTCCAAATCAGAAACTAATACATCTGGCTTCTGAATGAATGGCATAAAAATGGAAGACATAGCTAGTACACCATTACATAAAAAAATACAAACAGAACACAAATAAAAAAGAACAGTATAGGTAGTCACATATATGTCATATATATGTATATATGTATATATATAGGTAGTCATATACATGTCCTTTACCTTTAGTATTGTATTTTATAATGACATTTCCATTTAAAATTACCTATCCTATATCCTACCTACCTATACTTTATTACTAAACAGCTTTAAATGTTCCAGGGAAATGCACTAAATTATAATCAAAAGTTTTCAGGAGTCAGTGCTGAAACTAGGGTCATATATCCATATTTAAATATATTACATATACTTAAGCATAGATTTAAACCTAAACTTCAATGTACAGTTCTGAAAATTTTGGCTGTATTTATAAAATACCTAATATACACAAATATTTTCAACCACACAAAAAGAACTAAAAAATTAGCAGCAAAGCTACTCAAGTACTTCACAAAACTTCAGAATCCACATATACATCAGAGTGACCTCACAGCAATGTACTTGGTGGGTTACTCTTCTACATGAATTCCTGCTCCTGGAAATTACGAAGACCATTTGTTTCTAGTTATTAACTAACTATATTCTGTATAGGCTTATGTTTTATTACAAAACACTCATCACCTTACAGCAAAGCATTTGTTCAGCTGCTGCTAATAATCAGCTTCTGAAAGGATTACTAGTAATGTTTCAACATGTGACCCTATTTTCCTAAGACAGAGAAGCAAGTCTTGCTAGCTAGGCACAGGACCAAATTATTAGGATTATACTGTTTCCAGCCTAGGATGATAATTATGATAATCCAGTCAGCTCACTGAGCATGAGCAAAGTTTGCTCACATCTGTGCATGGAAATGTTTCTCTTGGTGCTTCTTCACACTACCTTGTTGACTAAAGAAGCATATTTTATACTGCTCTGGGTTCTTCCAAAGCCAAGGCAGTTCCTGAGCAAAGTATAAAATGCTAGATTACAAATCTTAAGAAAAGTTCAGATAGAAGCCAGTTTTAGTGAGGGAACTGGACTTTCCTGCTCATTTTGCCAGTGCTTTTGTGGTAGAAGATTGTTGCCCGATGAAAATATTATTTGCCTTTTAAAAGCACATGGGAAAAAGGCATCAACGGGCTATGAATGTGTGCCCTGGGGTAGCCTTCAAGCCCCCAGCAGCTGTACCACGTTTCCAGCTGCAACCTCTTTCTCCTGCCGACCAGTTAAATGAATACAGAAGATGCTTCCCTGGTATTCACTCTCCTCATACTGGTCACTGAGTAAGGACTATCAACTCCCATCAGAAGCTGAGCAATAACATTTTCTTTAAATTATTTGTAGAATTTCTCCTCAGTGACGTGAGAAGCTGTACAGGTTTTTATACAACAACTGCATCTTCAAAAGCACCTGTGCCCACTCTAAAAACTGATTTTATAAATACTAAATCTGAGCATCCAGATTTCTTACAGTTATTTATCAGCAGCTTCCATTAACTGCACACGTCAGAGACTAATCATGGTTTTGCAGAAAGATATGGACTCTCATTTCTTGAAGACAGGACTTGGACAATTGTTCAAAATGCACTCAAGACCTTAATGCAAATCATCTGCCAAAACCACCTTAATGCAAATCATCTGCCAAAACCAGCTTTAAATTTGGTATTCTAGATGTATTCCTCATGCATAAAAACGGCATAGTAACTCAGTTTTTATTTGTACTGTGCCTACATATAAGTTCTAGAACCAACTGTACAACTATTTTTGCTGTGACAAGTACATGCAGTTGTAAGGGCAAGAAATCCAAAATAAAATTCTTAATGCTTTCTTTAGCTTTCACATAAATAAAAGTAGATAGCTGGTGCATTATTACCTCCAATTATACTAACCAGTTCATGTTTTTAGAGTTCTTAAGGGTGTATGCTTTAATCTGTACTGAAACTAAGTGCTGAGATAATTTTGATAATGTATTTTTAATAGCATGTAACACAATAGACACAAATATAAACACAAAGAGTACCCAGATTTTGGTTTTCATAAGCTACAAAAAAAAGAAATATAGACAACTCAAAAACCTGAACTTATTTTTTCTCAAACATTCATCGGTTCCCTTGCAAACATATCTTCTGTATATGAGATAGTTATCTTTATACAAGAATGTGTGTTTGTGTATATAACAGGAACATCTTTTGATTAATGTTCATTACTCCTCAAGAGACCTGGGTTCACTCCCTAATGACCTTGACAATAAAGTTGAGACAGCACAATTCTAGATAAAACCAAAGGACACATAGGGAGAGATAAAAGGATTGATTTTAAGTGAGAGCATTAATTGCATTTTTCTATTTAAAATTCGATACTTGAGCCATTTATGTTCAGAATGGACATCACTGTGGTGAAAGCTGCCCAGGCATGAGAATACTGCAATCCTCACAGCCAGAATTTAAGAATCAAATGTAGAAAAAAACAATGGTTGGAAGAAGAAAGTATTGGAGGAATGAGATCGGAAGGGAAATACCAAAGGTAATGCAGGACAGAGTCCATAAGGATCACAGCCTGACAACTGTCAAGCCCTTATCAAGTGCACCTGAAGTAACAGGCAGATTTTGGGGTGGAACTTGGAGAACATATATTAGCTGCAGTTACTGCCGACCAGGAGCTTTTGTGGTCAAATGCACAGAGCAAAAAAAAGTGCCACTGGAAGAACTGAAAACCGGGTGACCAAGGCTGGCAGCAGCAATAGAACAAAGGAAGAAATCAACCTCCTAAAAAAAGCATGAGCCTGATAAATCAGGTGGAGCTGAAAATAAACAAACTCTGAAAGTACAAACCATTGTATCCCCCCAACACCCACAGGTGATGGCCAGGCCTGTGGTACAGGATTGGACACAGCCCAGTGAAGGCTCTGTGGCTCTACAGGTATTTCCTCTGTGATGCTGCAAGGCAACTTCCAGGCCTTGTTTTGCCCGTTGTATCCCACAGAGAAAAGAGTTTGCTCAGTACCTAGTGAAAGCTAGTTTGGGGAGTTGCTTCTTGGATGAAGAAGCCTGTATCAGTGCTTAGTAATTATTACCACATTCGAATTACCTTTTGATCATCCCATTTCAGACTGGTCATTTCTCAAGAGAGACGCTGTTTCTGTAATATCACAACAGGACTTTGATCCATATCATAAAAACAGACTTTGCCTGTTCAAGCATCAGGGGCAAGTGACAACATTTAAATGGGTGACAAAAAAGTACTTCATCAGGACAGATAATGCTGTGCATAGTTTTGACCGGAAAGAAAAATCAATGATAGATCGCCATAAATGGAAGCTCACTCTGTTTACAAGCAATAAACAGTGTTTTGATACAGAAAATAACAACCATTTACAGCTCCACGCCTTCTGCAGTTACTATCTGGACAAAAAACATCTCCTGGTTCCCAGTCTTTCTCCCAGCTATATTCACAAACAACTGTTAGGAGACAGCACTAGCATGTTCATGCCTGTAGATCATGCTCTGGGCTTGTGCAGCATCTGTACCGTTGCTCAAGAGAAACAGATCCCAGACGTGAATCAGAAGAAAACTCAACAAACAAAACCCCCAACTAAACCCCTTTCTGTGGCTGGGTTAGATTTCTATGCAATCAGTTTTCAAATCAGTTGACTGAGCACTGTACAAACACTTACACTGATAAATACATGGAGGTAGCAGGAGGAGATGCGAACGAGAAGCCCAGCTGGAAACTGCAGACTAAGAAACCTGCTCACAGGGCTTCTCCAGGATGTCCTGCTGACACTTGGCTTACTCCAACGCACTGCTCTTCTCACACCCACACCACTGCACCAGAATAGCAGCCAGAGGAATCCTCCTCCATGAGCATTTTAGCTTTGGGCTGTGATACATGCCTGTGACCAGAATGGAAGCAGCTATTGTTTTGAATTTCTAACTCCATAAAAGGAATGTTATTGTTTCTCTTACTTTTTTCCACCTCCCCAGAGAGCTGTTCTATGACCACTAGTTTCAGTAAGTTCTCTTCAAAACTAAAATGGTGTTTTTCTAGCTTGCCAAGTTCTGTGCCTTTTCACAGAACTCTGAAGAAAATGACATGTTAACAGGTCAATCCATAAAACAGTAGAGTTTTTATTCACGGAGTTATATCGGTATCTCCCCATGAGATACCAACAGAATAAAGCAGTTTGGTGTCATAAATAGATAGAAAAAAACCCCCTGACTTATGACAGAGGCTGAGAGTCCTATACATATGTAAATATCCTACTTAATCCAGCAGCTTAGTGACATAATCACAAAACAGCTCTTCAAGAGCATAGATGCTTCATTAACATTTGCAAAGCACTTCTGAGACCTAGGTGAAAGGCTCCTGTATACCCACAAACAGGGAAAGAAATCTCCAGCCAAATAAAACTCTTACGAGAACTTTGATTTCCCATTAAAAACCCTTGTTGCCATACTTCAAGGTGTCCTTTCCGTGTAATTTGAACTTTCTTCTGGAATGCAAGAATATCGTCAAGGGCTTGGGATCCATGACTTGGAAATTCAATTTAAGCTCCAGGGAGGGCATTGGAAAACCTGATTCAAATGCAGGAAGGCAGCAGTTTCTTCCTCCTTAACACAGAAAAAGCAAGCAGAAGAAGACTCCAGGTGCTGCTCTTTGCAGCTGATTGCTTGCTCTAATGTAAATAGAGGGGAAAAATCCACAGGAAAATCCTAAAGAGGGCAACGAGGGCATTAGGCCTCCTCTGCATACAGAGCTGATTGTTGGAAATCAAGCCTTTAGAATTTGAAAGCCACAGCTAAAGAAAATCTTGCCCTTTCTCACATCAAAAGATTTTCTTCAGGAAATTCAGAAAGAGCTTACTTAAGCTTTCTTTCTCCAGAGCTCCACTAACTCCCTCTTTAGTTGTTAAACTACTTTCAGAGAAGTCCATAAACCTCAAGCAGCTTTCCTGGAGGAGAATTCAGGACTCTTTCACAGAAATGGTAATTTGCAAGCTGGTCTTAGTTCACAAGTACAAAAAAGTGACTACACAGATTACTAAAGCAAAAGGTCATCTCAGTGCATTGGCACAAAATCTGCATTTCACCTTTAACTAATCAAACCAGATATATTTTATCTGATGTGTTGTGTAGGCGACTGGCTCCCAGTAGCCCTGCTTGAGTAGTGTGACATCCAGAGGTCCCTTCCAACCTAAAGCATTCTGGGATTCTATGACTTTGTACCAGCTATTATTTTAAATTCTTTGTACATTATTGTAGCTACTTTTACAGCTAAGATTTTAATGAAGCTGGACAAGAACCCTGTAAAGTAGGGAGGAAGAAATTAAATAATCAAAACAGTTACAGTAAAAGTGTACTCTCAGACTCTAACTGCATATCATGTTTACTCTATTTTGTATTTTATAGTGGGAAGATAATAAGAAAGATCACAGTTTCAGCTGGATGTGCTGGATGAACATTGCATAACCTTATCAAGGGAAAAGGTCCAGTCCAAAGACTACATATGACAGAGGTTCCCAAACCAGGCTTCAACTTTGACAATTTCCTAAATTGTGTTGAGTTTCTCTGCGGACTTTGACTTGGATTAAGACACAAAACTACTGAAGCAACTCTAAGAAAAGCTACTATCTAGACCCTAAAACTATTGTTTAGGATTCTGCTAAAATCAGTCCTGTGCCCAATACTCTCCAGCATTTTTCATTCTTCAATTGGTCAGTTTTTCTTGAGTCTTTCAACATTGTCAAATCTTCTGCCTCTTGTGTGCAATTTGGCCATTTAATACAAGCTTAACCACAAGTAAGTTTGGGATGTTCCTCAAGGACTTCATTTGAATAAATTTGTAATGCATCTGTTATTCCCTGGTAGCCAAGAAAAGAATGTATAACCTTTTTCTGATCAAATCACAACGAGCTACATTTTCTGAAGCTACTACAGTCCCTGGATTGATTTCCAGAGAGTCAGATAGGAAAAAAATTACTGTTGCCTGGAAATCTAGATACAAATCAGCACAGTCTTGTGAAATTACTTACATTGTTTTCTTGATTCCTGTTATTCTGAAGAAGTGTGATGACACAATTGTGGATGAAGAAGGCAAGTGTTAGAACCCCTGTGAGCTGAGGGAACAGAATTCTAAACTCTAAAAGAGGGGAAAAAAAGTGATAATAAGTTACTTCTTTGAAACAAACAATACCAAAATGCAGAGGACATACACTGCTGTGGAGCACACTGGTAGAAACATGAACCTCCACTTTGAAATGGGACACTCCATCTTATCTTGGACTATAGCCAATGCAAATATTTAATCAGGAAGTACAAAATGCACGAAGACAGTGATTCCTATATAACACACTCTTCAGCAAGGCTTTTCCAATAGACACCAACCATCAATGATTATTAGGTTAATCTAGGATTTACACATACAAGCTTTTCTGCTTCTCAACAGTTTAACTGGAAAGGATTTTTAAGGCTGGAATTGAGTGTAGGGACTCTGTGTACCTATTGGTTCCTGAACAGGGAGACAGGGGTAAGGAATCACTTGTCCTGTGTCTTTAGTTGTTAAGAAGTCACTTATGCTATCAGAGGAAAAATTATATCTGTAGATGTTTAAGAGGTTCTGCTTATAAACCAGGGCATAAAGAAAGGCAGAGAAACTTCTTATCTTACCATGCTTCACAGCATATATTACAAAAAAATTTTTTTGTCCGTGGGAATAGCTTTGCTTTGTTTCTTTTAATACTCAAAGGATCATGTTCACAAGATGGTGATTCTGGAAGTGCTGCAAATGGTCTAGGACTTCACCAATGCGTAACATCATTGAAACACATCAGTTGGTATTACATAAGAATATATACGCTCTTCAGAGTATTAACAGCAGTTAGAGATCCCTGAGATAGCTCAGCTTCTTGAAAGTATCCAGCAATATAGGAGAACACTTACCAGAGGTTTGCACACCCTTACAGATCAAACCACAGAGAGCTCCATGCAAACATATTTAAACGAGATTTCTGTAAAGTGCTATGAAGCAAACACACCCCAGGCAACTAATGGAGGGCTCATCCAAGCTGAAAGAATATGCTTTCCCTAGGGCTGGAGTCACTGTATCTTCACTACCCAACTAGCATGACACGCTACTGATAGAACTAATTGCAAGTGACTTTTTGGGTTGTTTTCCATCCACTACTTTAATCTCAATAATAAAAAGCAAACTGACAGATTCAGAAGCTCTTTCAGTACCGCATTTC
Organism: Manacus vitellinus; assembly: GCF_001715985.3. Lineage (NCBI taxonomy): Eukaryota > Metazoa > Chordata > Aves > Passeriformes > Pipridae > Manacus > Manacus vitellinus. The sequence continues at coordinate 439,316 of NW_021940508.1, read as the reverse complement.
CCCATCAGTACACCTATCAGTAGTATCTGGATTTGTATGCATTAGCTATATGCTTTGTTTATCTCCTGGCAGTACTAGACACATTGCCAAAATAGTCAAACTACTGGGTGCTGTACTTCTCAGTAGACCTGCGGCACGTGTGTCATGCTGTAACTCATTTTACACTAGTACTGCTTAATAGATCTTGGATATGAACTTCAAGAGGCTTAAAACCTGATTTCTTTCTTAGACTGGTTTCTGGTTTATGTGGCTTTGCAAGTGAACCACAGTCTGGGCATATTTTCTCCTGCACTCTCAGGAAGAGTCCATAGATATAAGGCCATGTGAGCATTTGAAGACTGTCTACTGGGGCAGTTCAGGTTAAAACCATGATTCCATGCTCACAGTGGAGCAAGACTAAACATTGCAGTCTATCTACTGTGCAACACATGATCAAATATCATTTCTACTTACCGACAGCACTAAGAATAATGCCATACAAAAAAAATCAAGTCATTAACCAGGTGCTAATCATGCAGTGCTTTGAAAATCAAATTTTTACACTGGAGACAAAAGCATCTTGTTAAAAATAAATGCAGTGATGGGAGGAAGATAGCATAAATAGCACTGTTTCCAAACTATGTACATCTATCTTTAAGTTTGTACTTATGCTGTAGTAGACAAGAGGATTCTCAAGTAATTATGGAGATAATCCAGTTCATCCTCAAACCACCTGTTTCGTTCTTGTACACAGTCATACTCACAAAAGCTGCCTAGCTTTGAAGACTCAGACAGAAAGGACAATAATTTTTTTCCCCTGGTGATGCGACCAAGCTAAAGAAACTGTTTTACATAGCCTTTCACTTGTTTTTTGGCATTCAGGTGTTGAATAGAGTTCTGAATTCCTGGCTGAGATGAAGAAGGAATGACCTTCAACAGTCACAGAAAAATGAACAAACAGATTTGATGACAACTAAGGGCTGGGGGTGGAGAAGTGGAATACTAATTTTTTTAAGCAGTTCTCTTTTACCAAGCATACATGGAATACACTAGTTGCTTATTCTACTTCTTTTTGTGCCAGTCAATTTCAGTTTAACTAGAGAGCTGAATCAACCCAAACAGAGTGGTAGGGGAAGACAAAGAATAAGCAGGTGCAAGAACATTGCAACTGTGATCTGCAAACACTTAAATCAGTTGAATTTCATATCACTTTTAACTTTACTCAACTATCTGTATTTTACTCACTGACTTGTTACTCGTTTCCACGTTGTGTTACTATAATTCCACCAACTAGAACAGACTCCATTAGAAATCAGGAACAACTCGAATGTTTCTTTTTTTGATTTCTATCTTGTTACAGTAACTAAAAACCCATCTGAATGTTTTAAAGTTATCCTTACTTTCTCCAAGTCTACCTTATAGGACCTAGCAATAGTTTGCAACCCATGTCTAAGTCTTAGTACAATGTTTACTGTGACTGTGAAACTAAAAATGTGCAAACCAACAAAAGAAACCCTAAGAAGATGTATATCTCCTCTTAAGTAAATAAGTAACTTCTAAAGCAGGACAAAATACTCTTGTTTCTAAGGACAGAAGGAGTGATAGTATTCAACAGTCCAGGACACAGCTCCCTGGAGCTAACTGATCATACAGTTTTTGCCTGCTAAGGCATGGGGAAAAGCCAACTAAGACATAACCCCAGACCTCTTATTTCAGGCCTCTTTAAACAAGAAACTAATCTTTTTAGATTATCTGTTCATGCAATACCAAATGCCACTTCTTTGTGACTGTGACATCTCAGAAAGTAATTTTGAATGGTAACTTGGAAAGATCAAACAGCCGACAAACAACACTGCAGAAAAACATACTGGAGAGCTAATGGGTGTTTGAAAGACAAGACTAAGACTATGGCCTAAAACTTGAGATAGATTGGGAAGTACAAGAAAACTGTACTTGCAAATTTCAGTGAATGAGCTATTTCATTTAAGTAAGACAGTGTGTGAGGAACTTAAAGCACCTTTTTCAGCCAGTCTATCTACAGTTTGTCATTTTTAATTGCTACTGAAACAGGTATGATCTGAAATTGGTGCAAGAACATAGAATAATATAGGTGAAACAGGACTATGGCAAGCTCCCTGTCACATGATAAATGCTGGAGATTCCTTTGACAGGCACTCCTCTTCTCTACTGTTGATACTGTCTCTTAGTTAAGGAATATCACTTGGGAAAGGGATTTGTTGCAAGGCATCCTTCCTCTACATGCAACATCAGACAGCATTTCCTCAATTTATTTATGCCACAGAGGTGTTAAAAGGTGAATGAGGAATATATATGCTTAATTACTGCATTTTAACTTTCTTACCTGGTACAAAAAATTCATTCTCTGTAAACCAGTGGAATTCTAAGTGTATTCCCAGATGAGCAGCCTTTACTGTAACCAGTAAAATTAGGTAGACAACTGAAACTGTACCTGGAAAAAACAAGAGCCAAACAAACATCATAATGTAGTAGGAAGTATTTATGCAGGGTTTTACTTCTTCTTCATCCAACTAGTTATAATACCCTAAACAGTTGAGGCTGGTATTCATTCTTAATGGTAGGCTAGGTTTAAATTTTTTCTTTACTTCTTTAATAGGTCAGAGAGAAAAAATAATGCACCCAATGCAAGCTTTCAGCAAGTTTATTGTTCTCCAGGCTCTGCACTAGTGACAGTGGAAGAAGTACCCTGTAATCCCCGTTGCTGGCCAGGTAGAAAAGTCTCTAGGCACTAACAGATCAGTTCCAGCTTCAGCTGTCAGGATTTTATTCTAACCTGAGACAACACTGGTAACAGTATTCCAGCTATTACAATGTTCATTTAGTCACTGATTTTTTGAACCAAACAGCCCAATGAAATAAACACATTTACTACAATTGTGAACTTTACACTGGGAGCTAGAAGCTGATAATGATATTTGATCGCTACAAATTAAAGCCTTGTCTTAATCATAACCTTGGATGACCTTGATCACAACACTGGATTTGCATTCCAACTCATTGGCTCAGAGGCATCCAGCAGTACTCTGCACAGCTACAGCACTACAAATAAGATCACAGATGGGTATAAATGCCTTGCTGTGTATTCATGTGGGATGGAGAGCATACGATCTTGGCTCAGGTGACTTGAAAGAGATAAGGACAGAATAGCAACTGTTCAAAAATTGAAGAAAACTGAGCAACAATAAGTAAGGCTACTGCAATTCACCTCCTGGCCAATAACACTTCTAGTGAACAGAGAACAGCCTATAATTACATAAAACCAAAAAATTAGACTTTTACAGTTTAGAATATAGATTTAAAAAACCCATAATTTCATTCTAGCAATATCTGCCAGGTTAAAAAATAACTGAAGAAATTATCATTTGATTACAACTGACAGCATAATCAAGGCATTAGGAAGATAAAAGGTTCTACACTTGAAGATGAGCTAAAATATTCTGTAGCTTCCTAGTGAGTTAGGTTTCCATGAGTATAAAGGTAAGTGAAAGATCTCTACTAAGATTACAGTCAACATTTTAAAAACTGCCTTCTGTTTCTTCTTGCCCTATAAACATCAAGGTTTACAAAAATTAAGGCAACTTTGAACAGCTTCTGAATTACATAATAATCTATCGAAACTATGAGTAATTAATATTCAGGGGGTTTTATTCCTTATGTCATACCTATCTACACAAAAACCTTCCTCTTTGCACAGGAACACTATCAAGTACCCAAATTCCTGTGTGGTATTTACACAGCAGTTCCAACAGCAGCAGATTCAAGCTCTAATAAAGTGTCACAATGGAACAGAGGACAACCAAGACCTTCAAATCCCTGTCCTCTACCTACTTTACAATACATCTCCAACTTTTTCAACCTGTTCTCTGACCTCCATCTACTTTTTCCCTTCTCTTCACTGTGGGCTTCAATGCTATGCTCTCAGACCCCTGATACTCCATAAATTGTGACCAACTCTACCCATCATCCATGTGCTTTATCCACTTTACCAACCCCACCCACCTTGATCTTCTATCTCAAGACATGGAAGGAAAAAGTCACAACTGCTGCCCCTGTAGCACAAAACAGCCCATTGTATTGGGGGCTGGGACAAAGCATGAATGATGTTGTGATTAATTAATCAGTTGATTGGCAGCCAATTACTTCAGGTCAGAAGCAATTAATCTTTGGAAGTAACTGCCTGTTTTGAAATGTTTACCAGGCGAGGAAGGGTATGCCTGACTATACCCAAGTAGTATGTATCAAACGCTGCATAGTAGTAAGTGTACCACCATTTGGGAAAATCGGTTGTGGATGTACTGGAACTTGTTTTACAGGATTATCAAGCAAGCAAAGGGAAGAAAAATTAACTCCCTATTAACTGTAAGATTCAAGCAAAGCAGCACAGAAAGCACAGCCTATGGGATTGTAGTGGTTTGAACCAGGTTTTCCCCCCTGAAGCTAAGAAAATGGTAAAACCCCAGGGGGTGGTGACCCCTGGAAGTTTTGAAGTTCTGTCCAATCTGCGCTCCTGCGAAATGTAAACATACCACAAGCAAACGGAAGAGAAGGTTAGTTGTAGTTTGGTTGTAGAAGTGGTAGCCATGTTCTGACACCACGAGAAAGGGGCTCGGAGCCCCTTGGGGCCTCTGCCCCCCCCTCAGCCCCAGTTGGGGGCTACAGAGACTTGGAACAGTGTTAAACTGGACTATGTGTCTGTAGCTGTGAGATGTTTCTTCACTGTGAGCAGCAGCAGCAGCGGCGGCAGAAGCAACACTGGCTGGAGAAGGAGGCAGAGAGCCAGGAGAGATAAGACCAAGCAGCAACAAAGGCATGCAGCACCAGAGAAAGAACTCCTGCAAGGAGAGATAGAGATAGATAGAGAGAGAGAGAGAGAGAGCGAGAGAGAGAGAGAAGCAGAGAGACAGTTTTGGGGGTAAGAACTGAACCAGACCCCCCACACTCCTTGGAGACCCCTCACATCCTAGAAGGGAGGGGTGAAGTGCACCATGCACTGCAGAGAGGAGCTGAGAAGCTCAGAGCGTCCTGGGAAACTGGACTGGGATGGAGAGGAAATGCAGAGGGGGGTGACCTTGGCCTTCCCCCCACCCTCACCACTGCTGCCAAGGTGGCAGCCTGAGACTGAGCACAGGAGCTCTGGTAGAACTCTTGAGGCAAAGGCTTTCAACTGAATGCTGCCCAAGATGTTCTGACTCAGGGGTGAACCCCCCTGAGGAAGGGACTTTCACAAAGATGCCCCTGCACTTTGTGATATGCCTGTGGTGAAGCGAGTTTAGTCCCTGCTGGCAGTCCACAGGTGAGACCTTTGCTTGGAGTCGAAGGAGAGCCAAGAGGAGAGAAAGGAAACCTCCTTGTGTCTTGAAAGACCCTCGTTTGGAGACGACGGGCCAAGGGGCTTGGAGATCCCCTTGTGTGTATTGAAAAGAAATCCAGCTACAATAATCCAGCTATCAGCTGCTGCATGTGAAGAAGACAGATGACTGCTGCCTTAGAAGATACTGCTGCTCAGAGTAGAGACTAGAAGGGATCTGTCCTTCTTCCCTCCTGGACTTTTATTTGGAGGGGGGAAGAGATCTGATCCATTGTAAATACTTATGTCATGGTGGAGATAGTTGTGATCGTGTGTATAATGTATTATAATATTTATTTGTACAGTCATTGTAATATATTCCCTTTCCCCCATTCTGAGTCTCGTGTTTTGTCTGGAAAAAACACATCTTATACTAGGTTGAGATGGGGGAGGGGGTTTAGACTAGGGAATTAGAATTTTGGGGATCTCAAACCATGACAGGGATTAATAAACCAACAACCTCCTTTGAGGCACAACATGGGCTGCCAGGAAAATACTGGAAGGGTGGCTGGAAAGCTGCCCAGTGGAAATGGACACCTGTGGATGCTGATTGACAGTGGCTGAACATGATCCAGCAGCATGTCCTGGTGGCCAAGAAGGCCAATGGCATCCTGGCCTGTATCAGCCATAGTGTGGCCAGCAGGACCAGGTCAGTGATTGTCCCTCTGTACTGGGCGCTGGTGAGGCTGCATCTGTGACATGAATACTGTCAGTTTTGGACCCCTCAAGAGAAGCAGGACATTGTGGTGCTGGAGAGTGTTCAGGAAAGAGAAAGAAAGCTGGTGAAGGGTCTGAAGCACAAGTCCTATGAGGAGTGGCTGAAGGAGCTGGGGTTGTTTAGCCTGGAGGCTCAGGGGAGACCTCATCTCTCTATAAAACTTCCTGAAAGGAGGTTGTAGTCAAGTGGGGGTCTGTTTCTCCTCCCAAGAAACAAGCAATAGGACAAGAGGAAATGGCCTCAAGCTGTGCCAGGGGAGGTTTAGACTGGATATTAGGAAAACTTTCTCCTCAGAAAGTGTTGTCAAGCATTGAAACAGGCTGTCCAGGGAAGTAGCTGAGTCACCATCCTTGGAAGTATTTAAAAGATGTGTAGACGTGGCACTTAGAGATATGATTTAATGGTGGACTTGGCAGTGCTGGGTTAATGGTTGAACTCGATGACCTTAGAGGTCTTTTCTAGCCTAAAAGAAACTACAATTCTACTTAATGGAGTAGCTTTCACTGTCTTCTATACATTTTAGTTACAATGAACTAATGCTTTCATAGTATTTGTTACCTACCTAGGACATTAAACTTTGCAAAGAAGGATGGAGACTTCAGATTTAGCATGGGTAGAAGAACAGCAATCAGGTAAAATGGTACTGTTTGTGATTTGTTCCACCACTTCTCAAACAGTGTAAAACCCGTAATGTTGTCAGCAGAGAACACCACACTCCTGTTCCATGGCAGGTGACCGCTAGCAGCACTTGGACAAATGACTGGAAGAAAGGAAAGAAAAATATTCTCACATTAAAAGAGTTTTACTTGCACAGAATATTCACAGCCAAGACTTGTGATTTCTGATGTGTTTTACCTATTGAGCACTGCTCAAAAGTAATGCTCGACATCTCAGTTCCTCACTTCTATTTGGTTTTTTTAATCAGGAGTTCATTGCTAAGATTCCACTGCTAGGCACCTTGCACACTAATCTGACAGTGCTACAGTTCTTCCAGCTGAGCACAACAAAGATGATAATCTGTCTGAAGCCCAAGCTGTGGGACAGGATCAGCTTTCAAGGTCACATACTTATAACTAGGTGTGTTCAGTGCCTATGTGCACCTGTTGGATCAAATCCTAGCAATGCACCTCTGCATCTGGCTGCAAATTTAGCATCCTACTCTGTCCCTGAACACTTCAGTAAGATAGGAACCAAGATGCAAGTACTTTTGTGTACAGAAGATCTTGAATTACTGCACATTGCTCTAGAAACTGTAAACTAAGGATGGCAAGAAAGCAACTGGCACATCTAAAACTCACACATTAAACCAAAAAGCTCTTGACATCTTGGTGCTGTGCCAGGGCCAAGCACATCACTTGTACATAAAAGAAGAAATTTAAGACATGCTCCCGTAACACTGCTAAAAGGCAACGTCACACTCTTGTTACATGGTGGCTGATCAGTGGCAGCACCTGAACAAGTGACTGCAACAAAACCAACAAAACAAAAAGATTCCTTGATAAAATCATGTTCATTTGATTTTTCTAACACATGACTATGAAGTTATGTGTTGAAACATAAACCTGTCATATTGTTCTCATAACGTCTTATTTTAAATCTTGGCATCCCGCAATACTCAATAGCCCCCTTCCTACACTGGCTGCACTCCTGTTCTGTTAAAAAGGCAAAGGTGTAAAAAGTGTTCTGGCAAATTTCATGCTTAACAGAGGATTGTCTTTCAGACCCTGAAAAATGCTTTTGTTCTTACTGATCTCCTTGGTAGCCCTGAATCTCCTGTCGAGAGCCACTTGAACATCTGGCAGCCCTTAATTTTGTGAAGCAGATGCTTCAGATCTTTTATTTGGTGGAGGACAGTGTGGAATATTGTTGTCTACTCTGCCTCCAAGATATACTCCCCTGCTGCACAAGAACAGGAGAGAACAGCAGAAGTAGGAGGGAGCACAAGAGAAAAAGCACTGCAGCAGTTACTGGTGTCTTGCTGGTAAGGACTGTTGGAGAAGCAAGATTCAACACCAGTGCAAATGCAAATCAACTGTTTTTCAGAATTATTTTTGAATTCCTTTGCCTGACTCTATCATCTGCTCTCTAGAAACCCATCTGCAGCTTTTGTGACACACAGCTGCCCAGCTGGTTAGGATATGTTTCCTCATTTCTTATGCACCCAGGATGGAGAAACCTTTCTGCTTCTTAACAAAGCACTACAAATTCAGTCACTACTCACAGGCAAAAAATCATGGGTTAACAATGCCTGCCTTGCTCCTGCCTTCATTCTACACTGTTCTGCCTACTTAAGAACTCTCAACAGACCTATTTTCATACCTGACTCCATTTTCTCCTCTTAGTTGCGCGAATGTGAATGTACGACTCTCCAAAAAAACACAAGAAGAAGTTCAAGTAGCCTGACATTTGTTTCTTTTTTTGCACTCAGCATCATAAAAGCTGTTCTTACATAAGTTTTTAAAAAAAGAGTCTTGGTGCAGAACTGGTGAGTAGCAAAGCTGCCCCATAGAAGATTTTAAACAGTAAACAGTTAAGGCGCCTCAACTTCAGGGTGTGAAAGTTAAAATTCCTTAAGGTAATTCCTCATTGTGCAACTACTGTCAAGAAGTCTAACATTCATGGTTTTAAGGAGCATGTATCTGGCATACCCAAACTTGTCATTGGCTTTTTAATACTTATTCTCACACCCAGTTTCTTTTCTCTTTTTTTTTTCCTCTCCAATTATTAAGCTCTCTAACTGTGTGGTTATTTGTGAAAGTACAAAGGCCAGAGAGAAAATTACAGGTTTTTTAAAAACATAGTTAGAACTTACGATATATACTTTAGAACTGGAATGTGGTTAGGCATGGAAACACGATGATTTGCCCACCCCAAACCAGGAAACACAATACTATTAAGTGCTTCTTACCTTTGTTACTTCCATTGGTGCCAGGAACAATATCTGTTACATTAATGTCATGAACATAGTCTGAAAAGAAAAATATCTTGTTATCAATGTCCCAAACCTACTGTTAGGTATTTATCTGTTGACTTGATAAAAATTAGGTAAGAAAATATTTTTTTTTAAATTTCATCAGAAATACAGCAGCCTGCACCCCCTCCAGCCCCAAGAGGATATTTTAAAACAATTTTAGAATTGTTCTAAAGTAGCTCCACACTGTACTACTTTCTTCTCAGCAGCCCTGTCCATTTATAGAGTTCCCAAGATTCCATGCTCTCAGCTGATGATTCCTGTTCCACTAGCACACCTCTGCTTGTCCCAGCTCCTCGGTCTGCAGGGTTGGACAGTAGGTCAGTGAGGAGACGCATCTTAAATCCAGCCTCTTTTGGGACAGAAAAAAAGGGCATGCAAATATGCCCTTAGTCCAGATGGTATTATACAGAAAAAGCTTCCCCTACTAATTTTATTTTTTTTTTTTCCAGAAAAGGCTCTGCGAGATGCTTTTTCCATGTTGTATTTTAAAGATGGGAAACTCTGGAAAAAGGTTTAAGTCTTACTGTCTGCAGGCATCTCTAGCAGTATTTTATTTGCTGTACACTTCTGTGATACTTTACTGCTCTACCACACCAGTTGTTTCCCAGTTTCTGCAGCTTCACCTGTATGAGGGTATTGGATATCAATTTTGTTCTATTTATGTATACATACACACAGAAAATGCTCCATCAGCTTGGAAACTGAATTATTGTGTCACTGATTAAATTTTGCTTCTGCTGCATGTGGCTGTATTACACACACTGAAGATCAGCAGGGCCAGTTGGCCTCAGACTTTTTTTAAAAGCAATTTACAGCAGCTTGTTTCTCATAAAGAACACAAAAGGTCTTGTGGGAAGAAAACTGGTTTTCTTTCTTCATTTTGATTTATGACACCGTGAATCACAAACATACTTACTTCTTTTGGTTCAGTGTACACAACAATCAGAAGATTTAACTAAAATCACTGATTACCTCCTCACTTCACCACTGTTTTGGGATGCTAGTTAAAAAAGAAGTACCTAGTGTGAAGCCATCAAAAGAATTAATAGCTCTTACAGAACTAAAGCACTTTAAGATTAGTTGTAGATGGCTGGCCAACTAACATTTCTTCTATACTTAAAAAGTGGTTTAGGACCAGCAATTGCATTTGTGGATTAATTTTTGCTTCATAAAACAAAAAGAGAACAAAAGCATGGGACATCATGTTAAAAAAAATTAAGACATGACATTACATTGGCTCACAATTCTTGCATTCTTTGTGTACTACTGACTTCTAAACCATCCTCCCACATGAAATCAATTTGTTCCCACCTAAAGTGTATATGCAAATCTTTTAAAAAGTCATCTGAATATATTAGAACTAAATATAGTAGCCTACTTAGAATACTTAGAAATACCTGCCTGGAAGGTGCCATTGTGTAAAACCTACATCCTATTACCCATTTTATAACCTAGTAATTAACTATGAAAGTTAGGACAAGAATCCAATGATTGTTATCTCAGAGCAAACAACATAAGTAAGAATTCTGCACAAATATAGATAAGTGATAAAATAACATGCCAACCCCAGGGAAAAGCAAGTGTTTCGATCATTTTGAATTGTGCTTATTAGAATTGGAGTTATCTGGTTTAGAATAATTTAGGATTCAAAAGTTACACTTATTAAAAATAACCCCAAGGCTATAATGAAATGGCCATAACAACATATAAATTAGGTCAGCTGTAAAATACATCAGTCATTAACCAATAAAGCATGTCCTTCAGGGATGTTGGGAATTCTAATTAAACATTGTTTAAGAGGTCTAAGTATCTGTGCTGTTATTTGCCTCAGAGATTTGCTAACTCCTTCAAAACAGAAATTCTTAAATCTTAGTTGAGCTACTCAACACTATGAGTCAGATTGTCAAAGCTCTCAATTCCATCATCCATTCCCATAACTCTATCTAACTGACTGTACCCACAAATGCTTCTATGTCTGTGCACATACAAGGGTGTAAATAATCGTCCTGTTTTGTAGCAATACCACACGCTGCATTGTTCTTTCACTGTGCTACAGCTCATTGTTTTTTCACAAACACTTGCAAAACCTTTCTATATAGCAACACTCTAAGTGTGTTTGTTGAAATCTGGAATGAAGCTAGATTTTTTCATTTCATTAACCTGAATCATTTCAACAGTCTAGCCTATTATATGGCTGTTCAAATAGTTACACACAAAGAGGGAGTGAAAAGACAAAGTGAAAACAAGCAACCAGGTTTAGGTTGTTTGAATTACACCAAGAAGCCTCATTACTGACATGCAAACGAGATGAATGGTACTTTGTCTTTCATTAAAACCGCACTTTGAGAGAGAGACTGAGAAAGTGGCTTTGAAAACACACATAACTGTGCCCACAACACCACATGCAGACTTGATTTTGCATGCAAAGTAGCAGGAAAATCATGATTACATAAAACAGACCTTTTCAGTGTAAAGCAAAGTCTTGATCTTTCCACAAGATTGCTGTAAAAGTTAACAATAAATGTATACTTACTGTATATAAACTTCCCTGTGTTGAACAGAAAGTTGGACATAAGCACCCAATAAACAACCATGGCTCCAACAAGCGATATCATAGAAAACAAGAGGCTTGACCACTGACCAAAGGATCCAAAGTAATACTTGCAAACATCTGGGAATTCCCAGTTTGAGGTATCTATTAAAGCTGAAAAAGATACAAAAACCAGAAATATACTTTAACAAAATCTTATATTAGAGTCAGTAGAACTATTAATGAAAGACTATGTTCTTTTTTTAGAATACTCTGACACACAGCCACAGTGCTTTCAAGGACTAAGAAAACTGCTGGTAACTTTGAAATATAATATTCATTAAATGTTCAACCAAAGAAGCCTGAAATAGAGACTGTTATCGTGGCCATCCTACTACTTTGACCAAGAACTGTTCCTCAACAATTCCCTTGAAATGCACTGCCACAAACTGGAGGTCTTAATGGCCTTTATTTGAGCAAGTGAGTGGTTAGTTTATGCACAAAAGCACCAACTACAAGAGCTGCAAGATGTTTGTAACAATAAAACTACATTCTAATTAGAGCAGCTGGCAGTTGGGTGACTGTCCATAAATTGTTTTCAACACAGAATACACACAAATATTAGGTTAATACAGATATACAGAACAAGGGGATGCAGCTACAGCCCATGCTGTTCCACTGTGTAATTTGGTCAGAAATATATGTAGAGAACCAGACAGTGCTTCTGGAGAAGAGAAGCCCCTTCCTAAGTCCAAACACTTAGTAAGTCAACATCTGAAATCCTGCTTTTAAGAATTTGGGTTTGGCTATACCACCTAGGTCCCAAGCAACTGAAGGATCATCTAATAATGAAGACGATCATTTAGCTTACAGAGCTTAGATGCACACTAAAAAAATAGAGAGACATCGAAAGGCACAGCTTTTATTTGCAGGTCAGGTCTAACATATAGTTAAGACGTAGATAAACTAAGAATCTATTATATATCTGTATTTCACGCTTAAAGGAAATATTTGCATTATAAAGCTTTGGATTTCTTACGTATTATTTGCCGTGATTTCACAACTCTGTAGCAGCAATAAAGAGTCAAAATGCCCATGAGTAAAATGAGAATAATTCCAGAAGTGAAGCCTGCCTGTTAAGAGCGAGAAATACAGCTTATTTATCAATATACTACAGAAAAATGAAGAGCAAGCCATGATACCAAAAATGTTTTCATACACATACATTTTTCATAGTTTACCTGTTTTATTCCCCATGGGATACTTAATATGGATGTACCCATCATTGTATTCCATATCATAAATCTAGGAAGAAAAGAAAATAACTCAGTGAATAATTTAAGAATCCTTCTTATTTCATATTGCCCTCTTAGTTACAATAGTTATGCATGCAATATAGAACATTCAATAATAATGCATTTTCTGGTTAATATATGGGAAGGTGCTTAACATACATTGTCACTAGACTGGAGTTTTTACCGTAGCCATCTGTGCAAGTGTCAACTTTAAAAGCAGTTCCTAATGGACTGTAGACGTAGATTTCATCAGGAGCTGGGAGTACATGATCAGGAGCAATCTAACAAATCGATAAAAAGTAAGATGTATTAGTAACACCACAGTAACTATTGTACCAAATACAGCAAGTCAACCATTGTAAATCACAAAATGTTTCCAGGACACTACATTATTAAAAAGAAAAACCAACAAAAAGCCCCAACCCAAATGAGAAAAAAAAACCCCAAACCAAAACCAAACCAAGCCAAAACAAACCAACCAGAAAACCAGATAAAATGTTGTACTACGTTTATTTTCTCCCCAGGGGAAAAAACCAACAGTTGATAGGATTTTTAGCTAGACAGCAGAAATATGCATTTTTCTTCTGCAAAATGTCTGTAAAGACACTATGCATGGATCATGCAAGTTCAATAGTTCAATCACTGCAGCTGACCACTGTTTAAATCTCATAGATGGGAGAAATGAGGTCATACATCTGGGCAGCCTGGATCATGTTATAAAATTCAAGTTGTTTGTATGTTTTCTTTTAATGGTGAAGGCATTGCACAAGAAGTAAATCACAGCTTGTGATAAAACAAGACCTATTTAAGGCACTCAGCTACGGGTTATTTAGTTCCGAGCAAGCTGCAGAGCGATTCTTCCCCACCTTTTATTTCTCCTGCTGATACAAATCTAGGTTGTGGAAGACCCAACATGCCAGAGACCACTCAGTTCATGTGGCCCTGCCTTACCAATGCCCTGTCTGCAGGGGAGGTGAGCCTGCTGTAGTAATGAATCCGCTTATTCATTGCTGAAGCTTCCTCAGTAACTCTTTGCACATCGTTGTTCACACTGACTATGTTTGTAGGCTCCACATGAAATGGTCTAAAGGAGAGAAAAAAAAGAAAAAAAAAAGAAAACCCTTAAAACCCTAGAATACAAGAGCTAACACACAACTCACAGAATAGCTCATCAACACTCAGGATGATTCTCTTATTCACTGACATAAAGCAAATGCAAAAAAATATCAATGCCATGAAGGAAGGTGCCATCCATGAAAGAACCATGAGTTTATATCATCCATATTAAAATGGTCTCCTGCTCAGATTCTGCAGGGCAGCCTAACATCGAAATTCAGACCTAATGTACAGTCTGTTAGTTCTCAACAATGAATCACACCAGAAATACATGTTAATAACCTTGGGCAAGCTTATTAGAGCTTATAATCAGTGTTCCCAGAAATAGTGATGAGGAACAGAAAGCATGAGAATGCAGAAGCAGAAAGCAAAGAGAGGAACAAGCAGTGGTAATGAGGACCACCTATAAAAACGGTTAGGAACTACTAATTTAGGCAAAAAACACTGTATGGAATTGTGTTTAATGGGGAAAGAACCAAGCCCAAATAAGTCCATGTGCCCATACTTTTTTTAAGCCAATGCAACGGAGAATGGAATTTGTCTCCCTTCCTCTTCCCCACCTGAGTTAGACTGCAGGCATGGTCACAGACACTGAAGGAGAAAGCAGGCACATCACATGCCCCTTTTTTTCTCTGCACTCACAGAGGTAGAGCAAGCAAAGTAAAAGTTACAATACAATATAAATCCAGCTTCATCCAAGGGGTACTACTAGATAAATGTGACCAAATCAAGATATTGCAAAGTTTTTTTTTTAATCAAGTATAATTTACTTCCATATAGGTATACTTTGCTCTAGCATACATTCACTTCTAGCACTGACAAGCTAATTTCTCAAACAAGAGAGAGGACAATGGTGGCCTTTAAGCCCTGGTACGTTGGGGTTTTTTTCCTTTTACCAGGCTTTTTAATTTTTAAAACTACCTCAACAGCTTTCTGATCTTCTTCCAGGTTGATGTTTACATCACTTAGAACAAGAACCACTCCAAAACCAGGACCCACAAGTTTCTGACTACCAAGGACAGAAATTAGGTCAGAAATAAATCAATGCCATTTCTCCTGTAATATAAGCAAAATCTATTTGAACTGACTGATTGTCAATACCCATTTCTGTTCCAGACTACAAAGGAACTTGGTCAACCCTCATGCCCCAGCTCTCAACACCAATAAGCATTTGTACCATGACACCACCTTTCACCTGGAAGGAATACAAGGAATACAGTTTTCCTCTATCTTTGGAAGAGATTAAAGTAAGTCCCTATTCCTGTGTACTTGAGGGGACATAGCAGGTAGGATTATTTATGAGACTAAGAAAACCTGACTCACAAAAGTGGAAAATAGAGAACACAAACTTTCCTTTCCACAAATTCATTCTTTTCTTCATCTTAAACTTAATTAATTCTTACATCTTGTTTCATCAAGTAAAAAATGGCTTAGATTTGCTAAGTTGTTTCCCACTTACTGAAATGCAAACGAACACTGAATTTTTAAAACACTCTCAATTGCCTCTTTTTTCCTATGATTATGAGGGGGGAAATCTCTGGTTTGTGTTTGATTTTCTGTGGTGTTCTTATAAACAATTTAGAGAGATATCTCAATTGAACAAGAATAAATTTTAAGCAATAAGCTTTATTACTCAAGTCCTAGGCACATGGGGCTAACTAATTCCACAAATAGGTAATGTGCAAAAATACTCATGGATTGTCAGCTCTTAAGGACTTCACCTGTTTTAGCTTAAAATTTATGAGTCTGGTCCAATCACTGGACACAGCTAAAACTATTTCATTAGAAGACCTGCAAAATAAAGACTGTAGCTATGAAAACAGGAAAAGTAATATGCTTAAATGCACCCCCACCTCCAGTCATCTCTCTGCTGATTTCTTTTTGAATCAGTGACACACACTGTACTTAGGACACTTAAAGGTATGTGTTTTGCTAGTTTTACAGCAACTGCATAGTGTGAAGACCTTCATGAAGATTTCCTTGAAAATGGTGTTCAACAACTGCTGATATGGACGTCAAAGAAAATTCTTCCAGAGTGGAAGACAGCAGGAGATTATTTTTAAAGTAATTTAAGTAGAAGCCACAGATGATTTTAAAACTGAAATAATAGAAAACATAAATACAGCATCCTATTCTATAGGGAAAGCAGTGTTGTTAGTCAACAACCAAATATAAAGAAAAAAAATCACATGCGGCAAAAACCTATCTGTAGGTAAGAAATTCTTTAAAGACAATTAATTTTCTTCAGTACTATCAACAGGGTCTGGATTAAACAAGGAATTTTTGGTATAGCACGAAACAGAAGCGTATGATCCAGAATCTAATCTATGGGTAAGGAAAATAAAATTTAAAAAGTCCTAAGAAATTCTACATATCCATTACTTCTGCCTCCTGACTGAAGGAGTACACACGTTTATTGCTGCCAACACTTGAGCTACTTCCCCTCCTGATCCTTTCTACTGTACATCTGTTGAAAATGAAAATTATGTTAAGCAGCAGTTCATTTTGTTTCTTCTGGGGTACCACTGCACTAGGCCTACAGAGAAAGTCACTGCTAAAACAGACTGACCAGACTGACCACCCATCAGCTTTATGTTTCTTGCAGATCTCTTTGAAATCAGTCTGACTTGGATGCTGACTCTGTCAGTCTGACTCTGCCTCCCAAGAGGGAGGCTGGGAGGGAACCTTCTTCACTGATCACCACTAGAAAAGGGCAGCATTCTGTCTAGGATCAAGGTCATTTCCCTGCTCCCAGTAACACCCAGATCAAAAACTGATTGTAGGGCATATGCAGACAGGAGCCTAAGAAGCTCTCTCAAAGACTCAAAGAAATTCTCTAAGACTGAGATTTTCAAAGCCCAAAGCAGGTAGGATATAATCTTGGATATATTTTGAAAAACTCTGTTTAGGAACCATATGTCTAGTGGGCAAGCACTCCTGTACATGCAAGCATTAGCAGTTGCAACAGATTTCTATTAAAATACACTGATTTATAAAGGTAATTACATTATATGTCTCACATGGCAAAATTATTATGAAAAGGATGGTGGACAATTTGATCTGGGGGAAGGGGAGAGGTTACATGACTGGAGGGTGTGACTGTGGATGTGAAACAGTGCAGACAATTTCCATGCACTGAGATAAACTATAGCGTCCATTAAACTTTATCCATACTGAAAAACACAATTACAATTAATATTTCATTAAATAGCCTGAAAAATAATGCTCTTTTGCCAGGGCATCTTTTACCACATCAGTAAAACAGAGTTGTTTTCCACAGCACCATGAACATGGACAACTGCAGGAACTCATGCAGGAGGTCCACACCTTCCACACACTCCACTCCACTCCACACGTGTACTTCAGAAACCATTCTCAGAAAACCTGCAGCTAAACTCAGCTTTTCTCACTCACACAAAGGGACAGAGAATAAGAATTCTCTAGATTTGGAAAAGAGAGAAGAGAGCCTCTGTCCAAACTTCTTATATTTTGAAGTTCAGTAGCAATATTTGCAAGCAAAGAAAATGAAGGGACGCTCTTGATAAAGGTTGTTTCCAAATATTGTGGTAGGCAAAGTTCAAGTGTTGGATTGGAGTGTTAGAGGGAACAGCACAATAGGAACATTGGCAAACTACATACAATTTTGCAAATGCATAAGGGTGCTACATCTTTCTTCTGGATATTTGCAGCAATATACTACAACTTTTAGAGCAATGAAGGAGTAGGACTAACATCTATCTCAAGTTTTAAACTCAATAATATTGTTTTTCAAGTACCTCTGCTGAAGTATTTTTAAACATCAAACAACTGATTCTGGAGTTCTGATCAAAAATGTGCTAAGTATTGAGCTGTTAAAATGGAATAGAATTTTTTGTGCCACTGTGTCTTTTGGCTCTACATGACAGTATTAATGACTTCACATAACACAAACTTTTAATTTTTAAACAAATATGAAAAAGAAAAACTTCTTTACAGGTTGCTTTAGAATTTCTTTCCTCTTCTCCAAAAAGATCACGAGGAGCCATTTCTCTGACACTTCACTAATTTACTTTTCAGGAATATAGTAGGATTGTTACACAGAAATAAATTAGTAAATTCCTATAGCTTTATTGTTTTATTGAGTTAACAAATTATTACAGGAATGCTGTATATGGCAGAGGAGAAACTGAGGAGTAAAACTGATTCATTATATGGGACACTAAAGTAAGGAAAAGAAGTCATAATAAGACTATACTCATAAGATGCTATTTCATAATTGGCAACTGCCTATCTGGATAAGAACACCAGCCACTGGAACAGACTCCCCAGGGAAATGGTCATGGCACCAAGCCTGAGAGAGTTCAAGGTGCCTTTGGACAACATTCTCAGGTACATTGTGTGATTTTTGTGGTTGTCCTGTGCTGGGCCAGGAGCTGGACTTGAGAACCCTTGTGAATCCCTTCCAACTCAGGATCTTCTATGATTACAGATGTCAGTGTGCTTCGCTTAAGGAAACCTGTGCCAAAGAATTCCATGACTGACTTTCTAAGCTATCTAAATTTACTGAAGCATTGTAAACACTGTGCTTACAGTTATCCTGTAAGATCTTCATTCTCTTGGCAATGCCTTTTACTTAAAATTTTTCTGCTTTCATATCACGATTACAGTTATTACAGCAAGAGCATGAAAGTATCTTAAAATGCTGAATGCAAAACCAAAATAACCTTTCAAAGCACAAAATTTTAACAAGTTAAGAATCATAAGCTTTACCTCACCACATTTCAGTCACTGTTCACTCTTCTGTGTCAAAGGCAAAAATATTCTACTCTTTGCTTACAAAGAACTACGAAGGTTCTTAATTACAGAGTTTCCAACTCTTTCCAGCTAAAAAGAGTAATATTAGGAATTTGTAAAAATATTAGCAACAGAGAAAAATGGAAAACGCAATTAAGTAAAATGACCACATGGGTGTGGAGTGGTAAAGGCATAATGGATGCAAGAAAGATAGTTTTGCACAGGTTGCCAACCACTGTCTGCATTTTTGTAAGTTAAAAGAACTTTGAAAATAAAGGGAATCAACCTCTTTTGCATGTAAAAGGCTTCTCTGACTGCCATCTACAGACACTGGTTAATTTACAACTTTAATTTCACCTGCTGATGTCTCCTGCATTGTGAGAAAGATGTGACTTCAAAAAGAATAGAAAAATGCTTAGAAGCCTTGATCTCCCTTTCACAGGAGGCATTGTCAAGGTTTTTCATATGTAAAATAAAGAACACGAAACATCAACTGCTTCTTTGAAGGTTCAAGTATTCCTGCAGACAACCGCAGTATCTGTTGACATTAAAAAGATTTAAAGAACAACCAAAAGAAAACATGAAACTCCCTCTCTTGCATACAATAATCATCAATAAGCCACTGCAGCAATGACATTCTAGTTTTTAAAGGGACCTACAAAATGGGCAAAACACATTAAATACGGTGTGAGTAATTCGGGGCATTGTGAAGAACAATAACATCCTCTTTAAAAGGATTAAAAGTGGGTTTATATTTCCCCCAAATTAGCAAAACAATACTAAACAAAGTAATTTACAACTCTAACAAACAATTAGCTTATTGTTTGTGTGTAAACACTGAAAAGTATGCCTTTCAAAAATCCCAAATCCTCCAAGCTATTAAGAAAACCAAATAACTATGCAAATGCCATCAAATCTCAAGCAACTCAAACAAAAGAACAGAACAGCACAAACAGTAATTACAAGCAAATCAAACAAAACCCTCGAAGAGCTATCTCAACCAAAGGAAAATGACCAACCACCAATGTCGGGTCAGGTTTCTGAACAGCGAGTCAAAAAAAAGAGCAAAGTAAGCAGACCATACTTTGCACTGTACCCCTGCACTTGCACTGTTTGATACTTTTATGCATAATAAACCTCCTTCCCGTGAGCTGCTATTCCCTAAAGGTCTAATGAAGAAGCCCTTCATACTGCCCACTGCTCTGACTACAAGTGACAGAGACCCTGATGGCCTGTTCTGAAGTCTGCAGCTGCCTCTTCTAATACAGAGATGGAGTTCAAACTAGTTCGGCCCCACTATGATTTCCAGGCCTCTCTGATATCCCAGGGCTCATGCCCTTCATCTTTGTCCCTCTGCGTGCTTAGAAGGCAAAAAACTAGATTGCAGAAAATGGGGGAATGAACTCAAGAGAGGAGCATTATGGACAAAGTAAACATATCTGCACAGCTGGAGGCTGTGGAGGTGGGAACACAATCCAAGTACATTTGCTTTCAGGGAGGGAACCAAATGCCAGGCTGTGGCATTTTAAGAAGTTGAGTCTCCAAACCTGGGAAATCACAAAGAAAAAAGCCAACAACACAATAAGAAAACAATACCTAACCTCACTTAAAAAAGTGAGTCTTGGTGTTTTGATATATCAAAAAGATGTAAACCTCTCTCATTGCCACTGCATCACCACGCCACCTGAAACCCACTGCTCCTCTTTAAACAAAATACATATTTCCTTCAGAACAAGGAGCTTCCAAAAGCCATATAAACTAGCAGTCTTCTTATGCCAGGAGGGGCTCAGATACTCCCCAAAAATAAGATAGAGCAAGATTTCGTTTAGCACAATTGCCTTTTCCCACATGAAGGTACTCTAGCGTTTCCTAACCTTTATATACAGGACTCCATATGCTCCTGCATCTGTGCTCAGTTTGTTCCCCTGGGCTCACTCAGACCCTTATCCTTCTTCCTTTGCTGGCAGACAAAAGAGAGATTGTTTAGCCCCTGGCTCGCATATAAGTAGGCTCTGATGGCTTTCCAAAGCAGCAGGCTGAGACAGCAGCAAAGCACTATCATAAAAAACTTTCTTTGGCTGAAGTGAATCTCAACAACAGTATTTTGTATACAACAGTGCCATCTTCAGTTTCTTCAGGAAAACTGCTTTACTGAAATACGATGTTGGATGCAGAGGGGAAAAAAACATAAACAGGGTCCAAGAGGTGGTACAGGGCTAATCCTTCATATAAAATTGCAGAGCTGGTGCCTCCAGATAGTATCAGAAGGGTAGTTCCCACTCCAATCTCAGTTTTGGTTCCAGGACTAGCCCACAGAAATCTTAACTGCAGCAGAGGAAGTCTCCCACTCCAACCTCCTTTAGGAAACAGAGCTGTTAAACTCTCAAGAAAAATGCAAAATAACCACTTAGCTAGATAGGTATTGTTTTTGAAGGCACAGCAGTAAGGCTGGACTGCTGAATTTTTCATATTTGTTCAATCTCAAAAAGCACTACATATTTTTAACTTGAAAGGCAGTAAAGGTCACTCAGTTCCCTTAGTACTAACAAAAAATGTATTTTTCCAGCATCACCTGCAGAATGCACACAGCACCATCTACACATACTGACAGCCATTTACCTACACCATCTGGCAAGCTTTCTTGCATGATCTCTACATTTCAGTTGGTTGTGCTAAATAAAAAAAATCACGCACCAGTATACACACATGATATTCCATGTTTGAAGAGCACTTTAAAAGCCACATGCCAAGTTCTTATTGCAGAACTCTCTCTGAAATGGTGGCAATAGAAAAGTCTTACCCTTACAAACAAAACACAGTAATACCACTTGTTCACCTAGTGCCTGGAAATAGAATAGTATCATATACAGACAAAGTAGGAACTGTTTGTATTCAGATCCTAGTTTCCAAATGTTAGTCTTTTGTCTTTGTAGGATTCTGTTGTTAAAAGTAAAGATTAAACTACTCCTTGCTATATAATAATTCTGTAGGTTGAGCCTTCCTCATACCTTTTGCACTTATAGTCTTCTGGATTAAACTGTATATTCATGATTCCATAATTGCTTTCATTGCCTCCCACAGGAACCAAGATAGGTTTGGTATCCTCTTCCATATTTGGTGAATGCGTCTCCTTCTTTTAGATTCTGTCAGTTATTCAAGCCTAAAAAAAATGAGACAACTGCAGTTAAGTAAAACTGTGTCCCTGCTACAAATTTAACACTGGCAGAATCCCACAGCTTCAGAAGCTCCTGGGGTGCAAAGCACCTTCACCTTGCCACTTGAGAATTCTCATTCCATAATGCAAACATCACAAGACAGGTAAGGTGGGAACAGTATTTTTTTAGAACACACTATCCATTTAAGTAAACTGGCCAATGTACAACTGTGCTCTAAATCTCTTTTAGCGCTGCAACAGGCAATGTGAATTAAACTTAAATCTCTAAAGGAGCTGTGTAACAGTACAGCTGAGAATAATTTATCAGTTATTAGAGACTACTGTTTCACTACAGTACTTCAAACTTTGCAGCAGACACATACATGTGCAGTTTATTCCAATTCCACAACAAGGATCAGATTATTGCAGTCTACCGTGTCCAAGCTTTTTGAATTAAAGGCAATAAATAGTTTAATAATGCATTAATAACAACTATTACATGCATTCAGACCACTATGGGCCAAATAGTGGGGAGCAGACCACTTTCAAGCTAATGGATTTCGACTTAGATTGAATTACAGTCCTCATGGGGGATTTTCTGTGGTCTTGTGCAGCTAAACAAATGTAATGGCTTTAACAGCTCTCATCCCTGCTACCTCCTAAAGAATTCCTCAGCCAGGACTCCTTCAAACAAAAATGGTAGAAGCCAGGATGCCTCCAAACAAAAATGGTAGAAGGATGTGCTCTTTCATAATGTTTCAGAATGCTTTAGAATGTTAGGCTGATGGAAAGAGATGACAATCAGAGCTGGCACAAGGTAAGGAAGGGATAGCACTGGATGTTTGAAACCTGGGGTAGTGATGGAAGAAGACAAGATGGAAAGAATAAGGTATGTATCATCCTTCTGCATCCTCATGGAAATACACTGTGAGGGCCCAATCCCAGAAATCACACCAACCCTAGGTAAGCAGTGACACAGTTCTACCCCTTCTTAGCTGCATGTTGTCAAACCTCTTCCATTAGCTTATCCTGTTAATACCTCTAGAAAAAAAACAAACCAAATAATCTGAAGGAGACAACGAAAAAGGAAGGAAAGTTCCACTCTCTGGGGTTGAAAAAAATTGCTAAAGGAGGCATAAGTAAACACTGAAAGAGCATATGACAGGGACTGCAGAAGCACTAAGGCTGGCTCAACCTGCTTAGAAAGTGCTTTGTAGAAGACAGACACAGGTAACGGCTCTCTGTTTGTAAGGGGAGAAAATCATTGGAGGGCCCAGTTCATGGAAATAGTACTGAAAGAACTAGTCCTGCCTTTGACAGCTCAATGGCATTTGTGTGATCCCACACTGAACTGGATGGGGAAGATGAAAATTAACCTTCCTTTCTTTTGCTTTAAATCCAAATCAGTGTTGAGCTTGGGGCTTGCTATCTGTCTGGCAGACAGATAGGCACACTTGCATGCCTGTCCAAGGAAAGGGATAGAGCATGGATTAAGCCATTTCATCTTGCAGTGCTGACGGTTTCTTCCTAGTTTCAACACCCATGACAAGAGATTTGAGCAAAGTTGCTGAGTTTAAAGGCATGATTTTAGCTCGTTCATTTTCTCTCTTTGAGCAGACATAAGTGATCAGTGGCAATAACTGAGGCAATCTTAAGAGCCTTATTTGTACTTGCTGATAGCTTTTCTTTCTCTTGAACTTCATTTTTTGCTGTTACACTCTCTAAAGCTTTTTCCTGTACCCTTTTCTAGAGCCTTTCCAAGACAGGAATTCTCTTACCCACGCCAACTTACTGCTTCCTCACTTTTGCCACTCTAGACCTTCTATAAACCACCAGTTTTGATTCTTTACCCTGAAGTCCTTCTCTTCCACAATATTGCTGCTTGTTTTTTGGCCTCAACTGAATGTCTTACTTTCTCTCATCCTTCTCAGTTTTTCTGGTGACGCTTTAGCGAATGGATTCCTGCTCCTCATTTCCTATTTTCTGTCTCTCCTACACACTGCCAAAATCACTTTCCCAATCCGCCTTTACTTAGCACTGCCTACAAAGAGATATCTTAGTTCACACCAATATTTTTACTTCCTTTCATGTGACACTGTTCCGTTCCAAACTCCATTTTTGTTCACTTCTGTTGGTTCCCCTTGTTTTTCTACAGCAACTGTATTACCTCCTTTCTCCTTACTGATATCCTGCACTCTTACGGTTAAAATTCACCCCAGTGCACATCAGCTTCCTGCAGCAACTAAATACTTCTGAAACAAAACCACAGGCCCCAAAGATTTCACACACTGCTACACCTATACCTCTGCCATTCCCATTAAAACACGAGATTATCTTCTTTTATTCTATTATCTTTCTTACCTGAACATCTTTCATGATTTTATGAACAGACACACCTAGGTCTCAAACACAGACCCCTCATTTTTTCTGCATTTTGCATCTCTCTTAAGAGTTTAAATCACACTTCAGGTCTAGCCATAAAAATGAAGATGAAAATTTAAAGTCCTAATGCCTGAATTGAAAACTGAAATAAATTCAAATCCCAAATACTTGGAAGTGTTTTTAGACAGAAGTTTTTGTAAGACTGCAGTTCTGAGATCCCTTCCTTCCACAGGCCATGGTTTATGACACGGATTAAGCAGACATCAAATGCATATCCCTTCCTTAAAACCAATAATTTACTTGTGCTTTACAAATCAATCTGACGGATGCTGACAACACTGATTACCAGTTTGATTTTCTCCACACTGTGGCTATAAATTAAGAACCCAGAAGATTTTATAGTATTCTGTGAAAAAAAATAATCCTTCTTGAACATATCACACACTAAGTTTGGCTTGCCAGCATGATTTAGGGCTTGTGGAGCTGCTGTTTATTGACTCTTCAGGGTCACTTAAAAGCTGGATTTGCGAAGACAGTTTATTTTTTAAGTGCTTATTGTTGATAACAATGAAGCTTATGACCAGTGTCTGGTTACTCTACAAACAGAGGCAGCTATCACACATGTAAAGGCTGCAGCTGAAGTCAGGACAATTTAAAGGACAATTTTAAGCAGAAGAGTAAAATGAAGAACAATGAACCTGATTAGCCTCTCTTTTATCTACAATCTATGCTTTTTGACTGGACTGCACTCTCAATAAACATTTTTAATACATGGAATGGAGCAGCTGGAGACATAAACTCATGGCACTTTGTCTTCAGCAGTGCTATGAGTTAAAAGCAATGCTGTTCCCTGCTGCTCATGCTGTCTTTCCTCCCCCTGTCTCCGGTGGCACAGCTATTTGTCTTCTTTTCTGTCTTGGTGGAATAAGTAGGACTGTGGAACAGATCTATCTAAAAAAATAAATCTAAAGAGGGATACAGTTGTTCTGGTGCTGGCTTGGAGTTGTCTAGGTTATAGTTTCGTAGAACCAGCAGTTTCACTGTCCAGTTGAAAAGACTATAAGTATGGTCTGGAGAAGAAGGCAGCACTAATAGAAGTGTAATTAAAGCCACAGCCTGGGGGATCACACATCTTTTACATTATGTTACCCCTTTTCTTCCCCTGCTCCTTAGAGTCTGCTTCGTGTAACACTGGACAGCAAAGGAGCATATGTGTTATGCACCACTGAATGATGTTAAATATAAATATATTTAAATATATTATGTTAAATATATTATATATTTATGTTATATATAAAAATATATTTTTTATATATTTATATACGTTAAATATAAATATAAATCAAGTTGTTCTCAAACTGAGCTTTCAAAATTTGTGGATTTTTTCCTGTGTTTTAATACCTATCCTTAGAATAAGGATAATGCCAGTACTTCCTATAGCTCATGGGCATGTTGAGAAATTAACTTTTACACAAAACTTAGTGATACGTAGTAAACACTGCAAATATCATCCAAGAACAGTTATGATTTGTTGAGCAGCAAGTAAAGCAGATCAGCCTCACACTGAAGTGAAGATCAAAGTGAGTGCTAAATACCTTTTACTAATTAACTGCAACTATAATCTTATTGATAAGGCAGGAA
Source organism: Manacus vitellinus (assembly GCF_001715985.3). NCBI lineage: Eukaryota > Metazoa > Chordata > Aves > Passeriformes > Pipridae > Manacus > Manacus vitellinus. The sequence continues at coordinate 413,368 of NW_021940508.1, read as the reverse complement.
CAAAGGAAGAAATTTTATGTTCTCCCCTGAAGCACTGTTGTATTGCTGCAGAGGAAAAAGAGACTCTAAGAATATTTCTCTGCATCCATAGTTCTTTTCCTTTCCAATCCAGCTTTGGCAAGGAAAGCGTTTGATTTTGCTTGTGAAACTCCTATCATGTAACTTAGTTCTCCAAGCATTTGACTCCAGAAGGAAATACTCTGGCTTTGCTACCCCCAGGAAAGTCAACGTTAAGTGCTCTTGAAACACCTCCCTAAGTTGTGCTTAGGACAGTTAAGATAAAAAGGTAGCTCTTCCACAACAGCTATTAAAAAGAAAATACATCTTTGACATACCTTTGTAGTATCAAACCCCTCACAAACGTGGAGCAACATTGACACTAGCATCTTTTAAGAACTGCTGTACTCTGCCTTAAAGCATGCTCAGCTGTCCTTCTTCCACTTATGATAGAATGGCTACATCTAGAAAGAAAATTTGAAATACTTTTCCGGATATAAAAAATCCATCCAAACTGCTAGCACATCACAATATGTTTGGGATCCTCTTCCATGTAAGGGTTTACAACAGCAATCACTTTTTCCTATCATATGCTATCAACACAGTCCTCACCATCATTACTATCTAATCAATTACATCTTCAAACACCATTAATGTCAAGGTATCCTCCAAAGCGCAGAAGTCTGCACATACTTGGAATCCTGTTGTCCCTTTTCAGGATATAATTTCACTGGTTGCCAGTGGCGAAGCTTAGTATGACCTGTTGCCCTATCTATAATTGTCCTAGAAACACCTGAAGCACTACATCAGAAGGGCAGCAAAAGGGAACAAGTGGATCAGAATTTACTAAACCAGTTTTTCTGTTGCTGGTCATAAACTGTGAAGCAATACCTAAGGGTATGCAAGTTATTATTTCCCAGTCTCATTCCAGGAAAGACTCCACATGGCTTTCAGATGGTAATCTTAACAGGACTAGATCTTCATTAATCCTCACTCACTTGCCACTATGAGTTTCTGCTTTTGCTGCCTTCAGGTTCTCTCTCCTGGTTTCAAAATCTAAAAAGCATCAAGGAGCAAAGAGAAGCCCTCATTGTAGCCACAGAATATTGGCTGTTCTGTGATCTAGTCCTCTTTGTACTGTATGGCAAAACCCTTTTAGTTTGCTTGGACAATGAATTTAACAATTCCAGTTATGTCTCAGTTACTGACATGTGTGTGCTGATGCTTTAAGACACCCACCTTGACAGATCATTCAGAGTGACAGGCCAGGCCATGCAAGAGGGTTACCAATCACGTTTACTCCACAGCAGGAACAAACTGTGTTCAGTCAGTCAGTCAGTCATCCCAGCCATCCTGTGAACACAGACTGTGCTTACCCGCTTTGTAGGACTGGTATTGACCAGAGAACCTCCCATAGTGGGCAGGAGGAGGAAGGCAGAGAGGATCACTACCCCCACAGCCTCTATCATGCCATCATGGTGCTAGAAAAACAGCAGCTGGAGCACCGAGAGCTATTTATGCTTCAAATCTTATTTAAAGTCAGTAGTCCTAAAAACTCACCTCATACTCTTGGTTTAAACACCAGAATTGGCTAATCAAAGTATTTCGTTCAAATAAGGAAGATTATTGTTAGAAGTGCCAATTAGTGTAACCTGGTCTCCTCTTAGATTCTGAGCAGGCGAGTGGATGAATAAAGCTCAAGGCACAAATCTCAAGTAAGCTGCAGGCTGAGCATACATAAAGTATGAGAAATAAGTCTACACCGAAAGACAAGAACTTGAGCACAAGACAGCAGAGTTCCTCAGTTCCTCTTTTGGGGCAGCGAATCCTCCATCAGAAGGCACTGAAGGATTCTATACTGGTCCTGAAAGTAGCAGCATATATTAAGAGCTCCTTAAAACGGGCACAGTACACGATCTCTCATGGCACCTTATGGACACCTTAGTTTGTTCACGCTCTCCTGTAACTAAATTGGTCAAAGGTGAGTAAAACTGTATAAGCAATGGAAGTTAGCAACTTTTTGAGAAAAAAAGACTCTTGAATGTACAAGCTGAACTACTGCTGAGCTTTTGTGTAACTCTGAACCAAGGAGTATATGGTCACTGCCATATGATAAATTTAAGTAAAATTAAGAAGAAACCGAACTTGTTTTGTCTTCAACAGGTAAAGCTTGTATTATTTGTTTATGTGTATACATATATATTTGTGGGGACTGTAAATAAATACTCACAAGAACATAAAACTATCACCTTAGGAGCTAACTTACATTTTAAACACCATTTTTGCTTTAAGCTTAACGGGATCTCCCTCAGGCCCGTGAAAACTGATGCAAGCATTTCGCTGCTCCACGGACCGCCCGAGAAGCTTCCATGCCGTTCCTGTACCTCCGACACTGCTCTGACGATCTGCCCACGTTCCCGCGAACCAAATACGGCGTGGCCGGTCAGTTCCCGCCGCCAGAGCGGCTCCCGCTCGGCCCCTCCGCCCCGCAGGCGCCCCGGGCTGAGCCGGCGCGGGGCTGTGGGGGGCGGGGGGGCGGCGGCCACCGCGCACCGTGCTGCTCTGCCGCGCTCCACACCCTGAGACCCCCCCACGGCTTCCCGCCGAGCCGCCCTGCCTGCCTTGCCCTCGCCGCTTGCCCCGGCTCCTGTACCTGCTCCGCTCCGGCGGCCCCGCGGCGGCGACAGAGAGTAACGCGCAACGGGGGGACAGCCCAGGGGTGCCGGGACGCGTAGTTCCCGCGGCGGCTCCGACGAGGAAGCCGCCCCGGCCTCTGCGCAGCGCAAGGACTACGGCTCCCAGGGAGCCGCGGGGCGGGAGCCGGCCGGCAGTGTGTGTCAGCCCAGGCTCCGCTGTGGGGTCGTGGAACGGAGAAGCATGAACTGAGTGTTGGGAGGAAAAGGTTCTCACTTGCTGGTGATGGCTGATGAGAGGCCGCTAGTGAGAAACAAAACAAAACAAAAAACGCCAAACAAACCAACAAAAAAAAAGAAGCTCACCCGTTTGCTTCCATACTTTTGCAGCCCAAAGTGGTGACAAAATGTATGCATAACCCTTGCCCAAAACAAACCGTGCTGGTCTTCATGTGACTGGCTACGCGCCTTCTGTGGGGAACGATGTAAAGTGGGCCTCCTGACCTGCTGAGAGAGGTATGAAATACTTGCTGAGCAAAGGACACCGAGCAGAATAAACCACACGGACAATCTCCCATACAATACATTTAAAAAATTCACTGCTTTTAATCCTAGGTTGATTTTGTTTGTTTGCTTGTTTGTTTTATGGGTTTCGTCTGGATTTTTTTTAAGTTTTTTTTTGTTTTGGTTTGGTTTTTGGGGTATTTTTGTTTGGTTTTGGTTTGTTGGTTTGTTTTGTTTTGTTTCTTTGTTTTTCTTTTTCTTTAAATTTGATTCTACTTAAATCAAGTTGGGACCATCCTTTTCATAGTTGAAACACTGGTTAACATCAAACTCCAGGGATATTTATAGCTCATGCTTGGAAAAACTGCTGAATTGCAAGGAAAACAGCAGAGATAGCTTCCCCATGTGAGAACAGTACAAAACAAGCTACACATAAATCCCACCCTGTACTTCCTGTTCAAGTGGAGCCTAAGCCAAATTGTGTGGCTAGCAGCAGGACTGCCCAACTGTTCTGCAAGAAAACTGCTGTGTAATTGAATTTCAGACTGTGGATGGAAACAAGGCAGCAGAGACTTAACATCCTGAAATGCAGCTGAACAGAAAGTTGGTTGGATCAAAACTCTTGTTTCTGTGTATCCCAGCAAATTCACCATCAACTTTCGCCTCTGAGCCACTCTTAGAATCCAAATGTATGTTGTGGTTCTTGGCCATTAGAAGATTTTAGTTGATGAGTCGAGAAGTCTATCTAACTGCTCTCACAGGAATTTGAAATGCAGCCTTGTATTGGTGCTATGAAAGTGAATTAAACTGAAAGCCATAAAAGCAGAGTTGTGTGAAGAACTGTTTTTTTCAGCATGCAAGCATCTAGTCTTACTCTTGCAAGCCTGTCTTCTGTGTCCTGTGCTGTGACCTGAAGGGTAGTCCCTAATGACTTGTGCCATTTGCAGCCTTAAGGAGGCAAAGAAAAGTTTTAATTTCCCAGAGAATCCTCTAAGGATTGGACATTGATTTGTTCAACTAATTGAACAATTTCATTACAATTATCATGTAAATTCTTGCCATTCACAACATTTCATCATTTGCCTCTCCTGGTGTGGTGGAAAGTAATTTGGAGGGAATACATAGTGTCCTACAATGAGCAGAATCAAAGGAATAAGGAAAGAAAATAACTCTCCAACTCCATCTACTGTCACATGACATCTGACTGTAGGCAAAATTAACTGAGATCACCTGCTATTGATTACAGATCTTCTACCTGACTGCATTCATAGTTGCTGCCCCTGTCTACCATTAAAGTTATTAACCTAAAATGTATCTCCTTGAGTGAAAAAGGGAGTGCAGAACATGAAGTTACTAGAAAAGCTGAGGGAACGGTAACCTTTTGATGGAAAGGAGGATGAACAATCTGAAAGATTTCAGCTTGGCTTAGCTGTTCCAGAGTAGCACATCTGCCATCAACCATAAATTTCTCAGGAGAACAGACACACTTCTCTTTTTTCCTTAAGGTGATCCAAAAATAGAGCTTCAGTGCAATGAAAACAGTAGCCATTTTGTCTCACGAAAGCAGCCTACTCTCTTTCCTTGTTTAGACAAAAAGATGGTGTGTTAAGAAGTTTGCACAGTGGGTGATATTTAACTCATGAGCCTTCTAGTTTCAGGTGCTGCTTCAGGAATTTATGAATAGTTTTATACACTTTCCACAGAGATACTCCCACTGCAAGTTCTTCATCCTTGGACGTTGTGTGTTTTGCTGACTACTTATTGAAAGCTAATAACTGCCAGCAGCCATCTTTGCTACTTGCACGAAGCACAGCATAATATATATCACCTAGTGGTGCAGTTTTAACCTCACTATGAGACAGAGAAGCTGTTTAAGTTTCTTAACTGCCTTATCCTGTCTTGATGCTCCTGAAAAATGAGAAGCTGGAAAGGACAGGGCTTGACTGACAATGGTTAAGGGGAAAATAATGAAAGCATTAGTTCAGAGACCACTTTCCAAAATTCTCCAGCTGCTGCAGGAATTTGACTTGGTGCCCAAAGCCCCTACTAGATGTTCAGAATTCCACATCTGCTGTGACTTCTCTGCAACAGAAGACAGAAGTTCTCAACCAAGTTTTTCAAATAGTTTTTCTGATGAGGAAAATCTGTTTCACATGGTGGAGCAGGTTAATGAGTATTATCAAGTTTATGAAATATACTTCCTGTATGTTTTTCTGAACAAGCATTGCTGGATTATTCCACACCATGAAGAGAGATACAGAGAATACACATGCTGCACTAGCAGCTCAGAAACACAAGCAGAAGTGTCAGAGTACTTGCCACCATTTTAATAGATGTATTGAACTGATACGAGTCCTATAGATGTTCTCCTGCACTCCAGCAACATCTCCTAAGCCAGGAATTTTGCTCTCTTTCTTTTCTCTAGCAAGTCTGGTATTACAAAAAACAGTGCGAAAGGGGTGTTGTGCTTAAGTTTGGGGTTTTCTTTTATTTTCTTTGTTTTGTTTTTTTAAATATATAACCTCTTTAACCTAATTTAATGTATTTTAAAACAAAATTTCAGCAAAGTGCTGTTAGTTATCATGCTAACGCTTGAAAAACGTGTTTGTAAACAGTAAAATTATTAATGTTTTATTTGGGGTTCCGCCAGACTGTGGATTTCACTTTTATCAGACGTTTGCCAAGCAAATCCCGGTGAAACAGCTCTACATAAGGGAATTCA
>NW_021940508.1:249678-407258 GCF_001715985.3 Manacus vitellinus | reverse complement strand
CACCAGCGCAGAGGCCGGGCCGGGCCGGGCCGGGCCGTACTGTACTGTACTCACTCCCGCCCGCAGGCAGGGTCGGTGAGCCTCGGTGCAGGGTGCCATTTTCTCTCCTTGTTAGACCTTCCGGAGCTGAGCAGGAGGCGGCTGCTGATGTGTTCTGTGTCCTGCAAGCAGGTCTGGCAGGGCACAGCATGATTGAAGAGGACTGGAATGCAGAGATGGGGGACGAGGCGTTGCTCCCATCCCTTGAGAAGGTATGGGGGGGAGGGGGGCGGCAATTGTTAGGCTGTAGTGTGTTTGCTTCTTTTACCTTTCCTTCCTCCAACCCCTGTTCTTACAGCCTGGATGGCTGGTGGGCTGTGGTGTCCCCTGTTCCTGTGATTCCGGAAGCACCTGGAGGAACTTGACCTTAACTTGGTGCTGAAAAGACAGTGTTTTCTTAACGAGGTGCAGCAGTGTCAGTCCCTGAAAATGTTGAGGTGCCTTGCCTCCCTGGAAGCTCCTGGGACGTGATTGGTGTGGGTGATTATTGTTACTCTTTCAGATGCTCGATGCTGCCCCTTTGCACTGGATTATGAAAGGATGCATACTTTTTGGGAATAAAATGCGCGCATAAAAGCGGCACATACGAGTAACTCGTTAACTACGGTGTGTGAGCTAGGAACTGAGTACCTATGTGGATAGGCTAGTGGATCAGCATAGGCTGGAAAAGAAGTAGAGCTAACTTAGGCAGGGTAGAAACTTAAAACTGCAGATGGGTGGTGATAAGGAGTATTCCAGTGCAGTTTTTTAACTCCTGAAGGAAGTTGGTGGTTCACGTTGCGTATCCTTTTTGTTTTCTGATGTATTCCTCTTTTGTATCTGCAAGGTATAGTGTTTTTCATGTTGTAACATAAACTGAGAACAGATGCTGGATTTTGGGTATTAGTAGGCCACAATTTCTTGCACAAATCAAATTGGTTTGATGATTGTTATTGCTGGCTATTGAACAGTGAAAGCGCAGTGGTGGAACTGCATTTTTGGAGACTTGCAGAACCACATCTGTTGGTGAAGGTGTGGATTAGAGGTGAGCTGTGACTTCTGTCTCAAAGCCTTCCTTTTAGCTGTTCTGTTTGCTGTCTCTTCCTTCTGGTAGTCACAGAATTGCTATTTCATTTTACCACAGCAATGAATAGAACATAGGTGACCGTCTCAGCTGTTACGTGTTGTTCAGTTAATACAGTGCCTCATGTTGTCCCCAAACTTCATGGTCTTAAATGCAGAGCTGCTGCAGAAAGAGTGAGAAGTTTTCCTGTGTAAGGACTGTAGGTAGGACTTTGAATATACTTTACAGTATATTTTTTCAAATACAGTAGGTAGCCATAGGAGTTTGCTGCAACTAAAGAGGTTTCCTCTGTGACAGCAGTTTGCTTGCTGCTGTTTTGTTCATGTACTCTAGTGCTTGTTGTATACTTCGTGAGCTTCACATCTTAGCTGTGTGTAATGTGATTTTTGGTAACATTCATATGCAAACAGTATACTGTTTAGAATACTGAAATGTAATAAGCTGAAGTGAACAGAGGAGTGTGAGAGTCTGCATTTCAGAAGGTGCAGAAGGCAACTTTTCAAGTGGAAGATATAGCAACTGCATCTGTGTTTACGTACTTTGCTTGGCCTGAAGTTATCATGATGTTGTACCTTTTTTTTTTTTTTTGTAGGTTAGCTTGTTTGAAAGACCAAATGACCTCTCATCTGGCTTCAGTCCGAGTGTAAGCTCATTCGGTATGTGAAAGGCACTTCTGACTGGCATTTGGGGGAGTTGATCACTTGAGCAGTTTACAAGGTTAAAGGAAAACACAATATTATCATTGTGATATTTTAATGTCTCCCCTATGGAGTAGCAGCATCAAATTATAGAGAGAACATAATGAATATACTTTTTTTGACCTTCAACCTTTATTTATTTATTTATTTACTTACCTTTTTTTACTACTTCATTTATTTGTTTATAATACAATATATAACTTATACTGAGTCAAAGATAGCTTTGAATATTAACTCAGTTATTTTTTCTAATTCTAGGTACTGATGAATTTTTGAACAGACAGTGTCAACCAATGAGTAGTTTCGGTAGAGGAAGGAATTTTGCAGCCAAAGGTAACTTCCTCTAATGGCTGTAATTCTACTGGCTAGTCCTATATTATATATTAAATTTTGCTTATTAAGGTGCTCAGTTTTGTTGTATCAGAGCCAAATGAGTATTTGTGACTTGGAGAGTAATTCAGGTCCTTATTTCTGTATAATGTAGGCACTCAGTATCACCCCTTGGTTTTGACTGCACAACACAAAATACCCCACCGCATTTCCCAGAAGGCAGGACTCGACATCTGAAATTGATGTTTTGTTTACATCTTGCTTTGATTCTGTTCTGCCTGCGGAGGGGCATTTTTCTGATAGTTTTTTTGTCATGTAGTATAAAAGTCAAGCTGAGTATTAGTATTCGTATGTATGCTGTGTGAGGGACTATATCAGTTCTCTTCTGTGCAAGACCTGAAAGCTTGCTTTCTTTGGTATCCATGAAGCAGTATTCAGTCCCTGTGCTCCTACTGCTTGCAGTGGTGAGTGCCACACCTGTATGCAGTGCACATTGAGGAGGCAGCTTGGCAGTACTGCTTCATGTGCTTCCACCTGGTATGTACAATATACAGGGGCAGTGGGAGCTGCTGGCTAATTCTGTGTCAGTGGGATTGGTTATGAAACAAGGAAGATTGAAACTCTAGTCCTGGTCTAGGTTGGTTTATCAAAAGTTCTGGCCTGCAGAACAGCTGTGGAGCCACTCAGTGTTACGTTTATTGCATAGATTTAACCCCAGCTGGCATCTAAGCCCCACGTAGCTGCTTGCTCACTCTTACTGGTGGGATGGGATGAGAATTGAAGGAGTGAAAGTGAGACAACCCATGGATTGAGATTAAAGCAGTTTAATAGGTAACACAGGAGCTGCACATGCAAGCAAAACAAAGAATTCATTCACCACTTCCCACTGGCAGGCAGGTTCAACCTTTCCCACAAAAGCCGAGCTCTATCGCACATAGCTGTGGCTAAGAAGACATCTGAGCATCCCCTCTTTCCTTCTTTATCTGCTGAGTGTGATGTGATGCCATATGGGATGGATTGTCCCTGCAGCACTTGGGGTCAGCTGCTCTGGCTGTGTCCCCTCCCAGCTCTTTGTGCCCTCCAGCCTTCTCGTGGGTGGGGTGAGGAGCAGAAAAGGCCTTGACCCTGTGTGAGCACTGCTCAGTGATAGCTAAAACATCCCTGTGTTATCAACATGGTTTCCAGCACAAGTCCAAAACACAACCCCATATCAACTGCTGTGAAGAAAATTAACTTGACCCCAGTTAAACCCAGCACGGTTTATTCTTTCAAAAAATTCTCAACCATTTCTGCATCTTTTGGATCAATGCCCACTGTGGTAGGGAAATGCTAGGTTTGTTTGACTATGCAGATGGCAGCACTTTGTGCAGAGAAATGACGATGAGAAATTCTGCTGTAGACTCTCCAGCAATTGTGAAGTAACTCACAAACTGTATGTAAGGTCTGTAGTATTTATGGCTACTTACCTCTAGACTGTTTTTGCAGTGAACCTGTAAGATGTGATTTTGGTTTTTATTTCTTTATGTAATTGATTTGGAAAAACTCAAACGACGAACAAATTGGTATTCACCAAGCCTTGGTGGAGAGGGAACTACAGATGCTGTGGTAGGAGAACTTCTTGATGTCACGTAACAGCAGATTCTCTTTGTCAATACGATATGATAGAACAGATGTTCAGTTGAAGAATAAGGACTTAGGAGGAAATTCCAGTCTAACCTGGCTGCTTGGATCTTGAACAACACCTAAAACTGTCCAGTGTAAAATGAGAAATACCTTATTTGTGCATATGACTCTTTACTTCCTCTCCTTCCCCATCAGGAGAATGACTAAGGAAAGGGATTAGAAATAAAAATACACTAAATACTTGTCACTGCTGACGGAATAAGCAATTCTGAGTTATAAAAAAAAAAAGTACAAGTTGGTAGATCTGAAAGGCACATTTTCAAATCCTAACTCTGCAGGTACTGGTTATGAAAACTGATAAGGTTCAAATGCTGTCAGTGGCTTATGACCAAACCAGAGTTCTGAATGACAGAATCACAGAATCAGCTAGGTTGGAAAAGACCTCTGAGATGATGGAGTCCTACCTTTGACCCAACACCACCTTGTCTACTAGACTACGGCACTAAGTGCCGCATCCAGTCTTTCCTCAAACACCTCCAGAGACAGTGACTCTAGCACTTCCCTGGGCAGCCCATTCCAATGCCCAGTCACTCTCTCTGTAAAGAACTTCTTTCTAGTGTCTAACCCAAACCTCTCCTGGCTCAGCTTAAGGCTGTGCCTTCTTGTCCTATTGCTGGTCGCCTGGGAGAAGAGACCGATGCCCACCTGCCTACAAACTCCTTTCAAGTAATTGTAGAGAGTGATGAGGTCTCCCCTGAGCCTCCTCTTCTCCAGGCTAAACAACCCCAGCTCCCTCAGCTACTCCTCAAAGGACTTGTGCTCCAGACCCTTCACCAGTCTTGTTGCCCTTCTTTGATTTGCATCTGGATCAAAACCGAAGAGTTGAATGTTTGTGGCATATACGCATGTAAAGTGAGATACTTAGACCTAACGTTTGATTTATGTCTTGAAATCATACAGGAGAGCAGTACTCTTCTTGTCAGACTTTTTGGCAAAAAGTACTTTTTTTCTTCATTGTTTCATATGTTTAGGCAAATCACTTAGTTATATTATACTTTTTTTGTGGATTTATAAAACAAGGAACGGGAAGAATTAAAGGATGCTTGACCTGCACATGTGATATTAGGCAAATTAAATTATTGTGTTGTATGCTGCACTGCAGGTTTTCAAGAAAGAAACATAGAAGATGCGAATACACAAAATAGAGGATCTAAAGGATTCCATGGTGGCTTTGGACAAGGTAAAAGTAAGTTTTTTGTATTGACTAGTTTTTGTATGGGAACACTATACATATTGCCATCCTTTCTGGGTTTGCTTGCTCCCTGAGAACTGTACAAGGGTGAGTGCTGTGAAATGGCTTCTGTTCTTCATCCAGGTAAAAAACCCTTGGTCTGCACATGCAGAATTGTCAAACTAAGTTGTTGTTTGCTGTGCTGTACTCCAGGTTTTCAAGGAAGAAATGCTGCAGAAGGTTCTAGTACTCATACAAAAAATAAAGGGTTTAAAGGATTTCATGGTGACTTTGGACAATGTGAGAGTAAGTGTTTGAGGTGTTTTTTATATTAACTTTGTTTGTATGGGAACAGCATACAATTGGCCATTCTTTCTGGGTTTGCTTGCTCTGTGAGAACTACCAGTACAAGGGTGAAAGCTACAAAATGGCTTCTGTTCTTCAGCTGTTTGTGGCTATGTTGTGGAAGAGGAATGGGGTCTTTAGGAAAATGGTATCACTGAGCATAATACAGTATAGGTTGGAGTTAACAAAGAATCTGTTGGGAGCGTTGCACTGCAGATTTCTTGGAGTAAATATTACTAGCTTTAATTGTAGTATTTCCTTATACTAATTTTATACTCTATATCTACTACACTGTCTAGATGGGCAGAGGAACATGTCTCAGTCTGGAATTCTTGGCTCTACAGAAAAAGGAACATTTACAGATGGTACAGGTAAGACTTTCTAATATGTAGGGGTGAACCCTTCAGACTTGTTCAGTGGTGATTTGTGGCAATGCTGTTCCTTGTTAGCTTGAATGGGTCTTTGAGCAACCTGATCTAGTGGATGGCACCCTTGCCCATGGCAGGGGGATTGTAACTAGGTGATCTTTAAGGTCCCTTCCAACCCAAACCATTCAGTGATTAGAATGCATTTTCAGCGGTGCTCCTTAATATATGAAGAATAATTGATTTGCCCCTATGTGAGTTAGTTCAAGCTAAGTTTTTCAGATTTTTAGTTCAAATAATGATTTTTAGGAAGTGTTTACAGAGGCAGTGTGCTAATTCCTCTAGTGAATGTAACTGCATCCTTAACAATGCGTCCTTTAAAAAAACAAGTTACTGCTTTACAAAACCAGCATGGTTTATTCTTTCAGAAAATTCTCAACCATTTCTGCATCTTTTGGATTGATGCCCACTGTGGTAGGGAAATGCTAGGTTTGTTTGACTATGCAGGTGGCAGCACTTTGTGCAGAGAAATGATGATGAGAAATTCTGCTGTAGACTCTCCAACAGTTGTGAAGTAACTCACAAACTGTATGTAGGGTCTGTAGTATTTATGGCTACTTACCTCTAGACTGTTTTTGCAGTGAGCCTTTTAAGATGTGATTTTGGTTTTTATTTCTTTATGTAATTGATTTGGAAAAACTCAAACGATGAACAAATTGGTATTCACCAAGCCTTGGTGGAGAAGGAACTACAGATGCTGTGGTAGGAGAACTTCTTGATGTCACGTAACAGCAGATTCTCTTTGTTATTTTGATATAATAGACCAGCTGAATACTTTTTGGCAAAAAAGTATTTATTGTTTTTGTTTTTTTCATATGTTTAGGTAAATCAGTTATATTGTACTTTTTATGTGAATTAATAAGGAATAAGGAGAACAATTTCTGAATAAAAGGTGCTTGATCTGCACATGCGAAATTAGGCAAACTAAGTTATTATGTTCTGTGCTGCGCTGCAGGTTTTCAAGAAAGAAACGTTGTAAAAGATTTTGGTACACGAAATAGGGGGTCCAAAGGATTTCATGATGGCTTTGGGCAAGGTGAGAGTAAGTTTTTCGTATTGACTGGTTTGTATGGGAACAACATACATTGGCCATTCTTTCTGGGTTTGCTTGCTCCCTGAGAACTGCCAGTACAAGGGTGAAAGCTATGAAATGTTTTCTGTTCTTTGGCTGTATTGTGGAACATAGGTGATGTCTTTACAAAATAACATTACTGGAAATAATACATCATAGATTGGAGTTAACAAAGGATCTGTTGCACTGCAGATTTCTTGGAGTAAATAGTACTGGTGTCAGTCATATTTCATTATACAAATTTTATACCCTGTCCATTACTTACAGGTATTAATAATGGGCGAAGGGTCATACCTCAGTCTGGAACTCCTGGCTCTAGAGAAAAAGGGACATTTACAGATGGTGCAGGTGAGACTTTTAGTATTGGTGGTGAACCTTTCAGATTTGTCATTGGTGGTTTGTGGCAATGCAGTTCCTTCCTAGCTCTGCTAAATACTGTCGTTCTGATTGTTCTCCCTGTTAAGAACCTTTTGCAAATGTTAGAGATCTTGTTTGTATGCCTGCAAAAGACATGCTTGTAATTTCTATGAATTTTAGTGATTGGATTTTCAAAGCTATTGTCTTCCATAATTTTTTTTCTTGGTCTTTCTCCTACTGGTTGAGTTAATGTACAGTGAAGCAGAGGTGCTAGTCCCAAAATTGGAAGTAAGCCTTAAGAACTTGCTCAGTTTTGAAACAGTCACTCTAGACTCTTTTTTTTTTTTTCCCTTCCTATAAGTGGAAGTATTTTAAGTTTGTCCAGACTGACACGTAAGGTGTGTAGCTCAGAGAGACCAGCTATTCCTGATTAAACTTTATATTGATTTTGGTTTGTTTGTTTGTTTGTTTGTTTTCTACAAGGGATTTTTCCCTCACGGTCCTGTATTCTGTTGCCACTGATGCTGCTATACCTTTTTATCTGTATGTTGTGCTGTCTTAGAGCATAGTAATGTTTCATTCACAGAAATACCATAATTCAAATTAGAAATGCCATTAAGCCAGTGTAATGGTTAGTGGATGGCTGATATTCTCCATGAAAGAACATTTTGTGTGATAGTGGTAAAAGAATTTTTCATAGTAAAAAGGATGGATAAATGATTCTTTACTCAGAGGGTAGTGAAGCGCTGGGACAAATTACCCAGAGAAGTTGTGGATACCCTATCCCTGGAAGTGTTAAAGGCCAGGCTGGGTGAGGCGTTGAGCAACCTGATGTAATGGGTGGTATCCCTGCCTATGGCAGAGATGTTGGAACTAGATGATCTTTAAGGTCCCTTCCAACCCCAAACATTCTGTGATTCAGTAATTAGTATATGTTTTCAGAAGTGCTCCTTAATATCCAAAGAACAATTGATTTGCCTCTATTTGACTTAGTTCAAGCTACGTTTTTCAGATTTTTAGTTCAGATAATGATTTTTAGGAACTGAAATGTTTATAGAAGCAACATGGTAATGCTCCTAGTGGACATAATGCATCCTTAATACAGGATTGTAATTCCTTTTTCATGACCACAGGGTAAACTGTTAGCATGTGAAGACTGTTTTGGTTATTGGTACGCAACAGTTGCACCTGTCTGTATAGAAGTTCATGTGGAAAGATAGTTCTTCATAAGGAGTAGTTTGTTGCCTGGGAAGTATGTCCCTGGATTCTTAAGAGCATGTGTCTGGATGATAGAGGATTTTTGTGACCAGCTCTTGAAAGTGAGGTCCTTAAACAAATGTGAGACAAGAATGCTTTACAGAAGTCTGACTTCATTTGCGAGTGTTAGGTCTAGTAGTATAAAACTAAGTTCTGATAGAGTCAATTTATGGAATTTTGTATCTTCCTGGAAAGTGGAGGGAAATCCAAATGACACCTCACTGAACTTAACTTCAGTAGCTCCATACTTAAAATAGTTTTAGTTTTCTTGATACTGTTCATGAACTTAAGTAGTTCTGTTCTTAAGGTCCGAAGGTGACGTATGTGCCCCCTCCTCCACCTGATGATGAACAAGCCATCTTTGCACGTTATGAGACAGGAATGAATTTTGACAAGTATGATGAAAATATTGTCGAAGTGTCAGGACTGGACCCTCCAGCAGCATTAATGGTTAGTGAACTGGTTAATTGCAGAGTTTGCTGAGCATGATTTTGCAAGGGTGTTTAATTTACTGAGTTTAATATTGGCTGCTAATGAAAATACTAATAAAAATTTGGATTATTGCAGATGGTATGATGTTGGAAGGAGGTGCTGCCCATTTGAAAGATACAAATTTGAATTCACAGTAATATTGACAGACTACATAAATGTTCCAGAGAAAATAATACTGCATGTATAGGAAAAATAGTAATTGAATTGCAGAGGAATACCAGTTTAGATATTGAAAGAAAGAGGTCTTTGGCAGCAGTTGCTGGGAAGGCTGGTAGAGTTATCTTACTAACGTTTGTTACTGGGGGATCTTTAATAATGTAAATGAATGTGTGTTGGAGAAGTATTGATTTGGACAGAGAAGTGTTCGGAAGTATTTCTATCCCTGTTCTCTGTGGCTGTAGTTTATTGTTTAACATACAGCTTTGCTGCTTCTCCATATGGGTGGCTAGTGTTTAAAAAAAAAAAGAAAAAAAAGCCCTTTCTAGGGAAAAGAAAGAGGAAAGAAGTGCCAAGGGGTTAGTAGCACCTGTGTTGAAAGGGAGGATACAGAGGTATTTTCACCATCCGTCTTCTGAAAGGTTTTTTCACTGAAGTTAAAGTGATTTTTGTCATACATGATGCTTTTTGGTAGAAATGTTGCTTTAGCTCCCCTTACTGTTTTTAGCACAGAAACTGTGTGTATCTCCTACATGAAATGAAACCGAACAGTTTAAGTTTGTTTTCGTGGCGTGCTATGATATGAGTTTACCTGCTTGAATCCAGACGTATGGCTTCTGAGCAGTTTTCTCTCACAGCTGATACACCAGCTGAAAGTCTTCTGTCCTACAAAGTTACTTGAATGGCATGAGCAGACTTAAGAGACCTTTGGAACTTTTACCTGTAGGAACCTTGGCAATCTAGATGACTGGTGAGACTCTTTAAAGTTAATTTTTGGATGTCTGCATCCTGTGGTAAGTTTCTCTGACTTTCTAACTTCTGTGATTGTGTAATAACCTGATTTTTTTCTGTTACAGAGCTTTGCAGATGCTAACATATCCCATACTTTAACTGTGAACATTGCTAAAGCTGGATACTCTAAACCTACTCCAGTGCAGAAGTACAGCATTCCTATTGTACTGGCAGGACGGGATTTAATGGCATGTGCCCAGACAGGATCAGGAAAAACTGTAAGCATTATGTATACTGCTGCGACTGTGAACTTTGAGGTGGATGATTTCAGTCTTCCATGTGCCAGATACTTCACAGCTTGTTATCTAGTAATTTAACACTTGGATAGCAATGGCAGGTGTACTATTAAGCACAGATACAAATGATGTCACGTTTTGGGTTGGATTTCCTTTTAGTTTCAGTGAACTACTGTCTTGATACAGTGGGCCACCCTTCAGGGCTGCAGATACAGATTCAGAAATATAGGCAGGCATTCCTAGACACTGCTTATGTGAAAACTCAGCAGTTGAAAGTATGGAGTTCTTTCAGTGTTGTGTGGAGTTTTGTCGAGTGTTTTTTGGTGGTGGTTGTTTTTTTTTTTTATTGATTGGTTGGTTGGTGTGTTTGTTTTCTATGTTTTTGTGGGTGGTTTGGGGGGTGTTTGAGAACTTAGCCAGATTGTAACAGGGTGTTGTGCTAGTTTGTGACACTTGGTTTGGTCAAGTCTGATCTGCACTGAACTTGGTTTTAGGTAATTCAGTATTAATCATGGAACAGCGTTAAGAGTTGATACTAAGTTGAAAGTTGTCTCAACTTATTACACTGCATAAGGTACCCAAATCTAACCACGGACAGCTGATGTATGAGAATGTTTGGCTATGAAGTGTAGCTTTTTGCTGTTCAGTGTAATTGTAGAATCTTGGGTTTGATGTAACATAGCTTACTGCTTATTTCTTCTGGTAAACCTCTTCTGTTTGTAGAAAGGGAAATGTCCAATGCTTATGCTTTAAATATTCTGAATGCTTTTGGGACTGCTGTACAGATGCAGTTTCGGGGTTAACTAGTCTTATATAGCAGTACATGTGCTGGTGTAGTGCAGCTGTGTTGCAAAGTGATCTGCCATTCTAGTAGTCTGCAGAATGTTGATGCATAGTTACTTTACGGACCTTCTGATAATAATCTAGTTTGTAAGTACATGTTAAGGACCTGTTTTGATCCTGGGTACAGAATTATCAGTGTATGTCATCAATGTATGGAACTACCTGAAGAACTCAGAAGTTAGCCACTGCATGCCTGTGTTGCTGTGTTACTAAACTCTTAAGATCTAGAGAAATACTTTCATACTGCTTAAATGAGGAGAAATAAGTTTTCATGTCCTGTAGTGCATTCAGGTCAGTCCTTTTGCAGTCTCATTTCCTTGATTGTGTGCACTATCATTCAAGCTTTAAGATTGATATACAGCTTTTAGCATGACTGATGAAAGCTAAACAGCATAAATACTGCTGTTTTGTTGGTTTTTGTTTTTTTTTTCCTAGGCAGCTTTTCTTGTACCAATTGTGGCCCAAATGATGAGAGATGGTGTAACTGCCAGTAGCTTTAAACAGCAGCAAGAACCAGAATGTATTATTACTGGCCCAACTAGAGAACTAGTAAATCAGATCTTCCTAGAAGCAAGGAAATTTGTGTATGGGTAAGCTTTTGCACTATTGCCTGGTATTAATTATTACTTTGCCTAAATCAACAGTAATTGGTTTTTTTTTTTCATAAATACTTGCAAAAATTTTTTTGTACCAATCAAATTATTGAAAACATTGAGTTCAGATTATAATGAGTTCAAATTTTAATACTAGCCAGCAGGTTTCTTACTATATGGCTAGGGATTTAAATTCCTAATCTTCCTGGTATTGGGGTGGGTGGGTGAATGGAAGGCCTAGATCAGCTTGAAGAGGAGATAAGTACTAAACTTCTGTCACTTACTGATGGGAAAAATGAAACTTCTTTCATGAAGTGTTAAGAAAACTTTCTTTTCTGACCATCCAGGAGCCACTCCGGCAGTCACAGTCACACCCACCAGGGATTTTACTGCTGTGACCAAAGCCCCTTTGCAGTGGGTGGTTCCAGTGACCCCATGGGTACCTCACTTGACTCCCAACACATAGCACTCAGTCAGACAAGGTTTCCACACTAACTTGACCCCAGGTTTCCCATGGCAGAGTCTCAGATCTCTGGTTTCTTTAAGTAATTTAACTTGTGCAGCAACATGCAACAGCTCAAGCTGGATGTCTTCACAAAGGGACCCCTAAACAAGGGAATCCCTGGGCTTTTATACACTCACAGTGTATGTACATGATATTCTGGAATCTTTTTACTGAGTTGTTGGTTCCTGCTGAGTCTCTGTATCAGGTCACCTGGCTAATGGTGCAGGTCCCTGTGCCCTTTGTGAAGCAGAGTTGGTCCCCAGTTCATGGCCTTTTGCTTGGGCTCCAGCCATTTCCAGCCACTCAGAGCTCAGTCTGCAGCTCACACTGCAACAGCACACTGAGCTACCTGCACTAGATTTATTCTTCAACATGAAGGAACTGATTAACTTACCCTATGTAATTTATACTTGCTTTATTTTCATCTTCATAAGAACAGAGGTGTGTTAGGGGTTTTAGTTAACTTTCAGTGATGGTTTCTAGTAACTCTTACTTCCCTGTGTTTCTGGTCTTCGACAGACATTTCACAGCTCAAGGAAACTCTTCTAGCTTTCAAAACAGAACAAAAGATCTAAACCTGTCATTTAAACTTTGGATGTTGTATGACAATACATTTGTACTAGTTTTGTCATTGATCTTTCCACTCCTAAGTAATAGGTTTCACCAGTGCACAGAATAGAATTAAATCTATTGTCTGTGACAGTTTGTTGCTGTTTGGAGGTGCAATGCAGAACATCATCAGTGCAAAATCTGGTGGGGTAAATCAATACTTGGCTTTGTTCAAGCAAACTTAGGCTTGGAGGCTGTCTGCCTTTGAAAAGTAGCATCATGTTTGCCTATGTACTTACTAAGCATGTTATTAAGAACAGCTTCTTAATCTGAAACTCTTCTAATGTTGTAGCTAAACAAAGTTTAGCTGTCCATCATCATTGTAGCTAATTCTGTTCACCTAGATACAGATGATTTCACAATAAAATAGCTTCTGAATCTAGAAAGCTTCTGCTGCAGCTGGCCTCCAGTAAAAACAAGATAACCTCTGTTTGGGGGGCAGTCAAGCAGTATCAGGATGTGAATCTGTTGTCTCTAAAGAATTGCATGCATATTGCTCAGTTCAGATTTATGATGGTCTTAAGCTCTTTAGTTTAATTCACAAATAGGAATATGAAATATATGTAAAAGTGGATAAATATTGGAATTGTAGAAGTCCCCAAAGCATTGCTATTCTTGACTAAAACTTTCTGAAGAGTTTTTATTAACTCTGGTAAAAATTGTTTATGTGTTTATGTGTTCAGTGTTGCTGCATATGAAGCTGAGTTAGTATCTTCAAGAAAAGACAGTTTGAATTTGAGTATAAAAATACTTGTTGCATGCATGTAAAAACTCATTGTGTGCATATAAAGACCTTAGCAAAAGGTTATAAAGGAGAGCTTGTAGACTTGTTTCACAGCTGTATAAGATAGTTCTTGCTTGAAGAGGTGGTTTTCTACAGAAGAGTATCTGGTGTTGCTGTACTTGGTGGATCTACCCAGAAAGCTTAGTGAGAAGAACACTGAGTAGTGTAGTCTTCAAGTGGATTTGCAGTCTAATCCTTGTGTCACACACAGCGTGATTAGTTGCTTTACAAAGATTCTGTCTGTGTATTTTAAGATCTGCAGAGATTACTTTTGAAGCTCTAGAGGCATATAGAGAGGTGGTTCTGCTTTTCCTAAGTGTGCTGTATAAAAGGGAACAAAGTCTAACACCGTTTTGGCTGTGTTAGTGTTAGTAGCTCTCAGCTTAAGCGAGAGGGAAGAATGCAGGTGAAATCAAGAGTTCATTCCAAGCAGGCCATCTTGGCAGCCTCTGTTACACAGTGAGAATGGGAACTTCAAGCTTACAGTGAGTGAATTCCTGTTTTTTTGAGTCCTTTTGGAGCGAGCTGTATGGAAAAGGAATTAAACCACTCTAAGCTTGTTTGTGGTAGATCTGATTATTTTTTACAATTTTTCCTGAAACAATACTGTTTGCATACTGACATAATTAATCCGAACTTTATTCTATGTAACAGAACTTGTATAAGGCCTGTTGTGGTCTATGGAGGTACACAAATAGGCCATTCAGTTCATCAGGTTATGCAAGGCTGCAATATACTATGTGCCACTCCAGGAAGGCTTCTAGACATCATTGGAAGAGGAAAGGTAAGATCTTAAAATTTAATGTGAATTCCCTAAGCACTCTTACCTTTTTTACCTACTGGTTTTTGTTCTTCAAATTTGATAGAAGCAGAGATAGATATTCTAAGACAAGGTCACTTGTATTTCAGTGCCTGTACAAAGGCAGCATACTGATTGGTTTTCTATGGCTATAAGTTCCTTGAGGTTTTTGAAAGAATAGCCTGAGTGTAGATCTCTTCGGTTCCTTTCAGAGCCAACTGGAAAATATCAGTCTAAATCAAAGTGACTGCAGTGTTCGTGGCAATAAAGTTTCATGGTTTAAATACATGGAATAGCTTTGCCTAGTTCTTTTGGAAAATTCTGTAGCAGATTTTCACTTACTGTCTTGGTTTTTTTGCTACGATGGCTTTTATCTAACTATATTTTCATAGCAATTTTATTAAAAATACAAAAAATTCCAGTGTAATACTGTATTTTGAATTTTTATTTTTTCCAGCCATTGTAAATTCAAATCCAAATTGATACACATTATATTGGTGACTCAATGATGTTGCACTGGACAAATGAAGTTTGGAAAAACATTTCCTGGTAATAAACTGGAGATTAGTTTTCTACTGTTGTCAGGCTTTTAATCAAAGTGATTGGTCTTGGTCAGGACCAGCAAAGTTGAACTGTCCTTAATAATACTTTCTGACATAATTTATTTTTTCAGAACAAAAGGTTTTCTTGAGAATGTGTGAGGGTTGTATGAGAGAACCTAAAACTCCAAGCATAATTCCAAAATAGATGTGCTTGACTAATAGTTGATCTTCAGGTTCTATCTCAGTTTATATTGCTGAACCAAGTTCTGAAGCACTTCATCGTGTGCATAGTATTAGAATTAGGACAAATTAAAAAGTTGGGGTTGAGATGCAAATAAATATTTTGATTCGTGAATAATTAACTTTCGTTTTTTAGTAACTTCTACTTGAAAGAAATAAGTAAAAGATGGATTTTACCAGTTAGGAAATCTTGTAAGTATATGCTGTCAGTGAACCAATACTGTTCTTCTTTGACTGAAATACTTGCAGATTAGTTTGCATAATGTGAAATATTTGGTGCTAGATGAAGCAGACCGCATGCTTGATATGGGTTTTGGCTCAGAGATGAAGAAGCTGATTTCTTTCCCAGACATGCCACAAAAAGACAAACGCCAGACACTAATGTTTAGTGCCACATTCCCTGAAGAAGTTCAGAGGTGAGTAAAGTAAAAATAGAAACATATGTGAAGATGTACAGAATTAAATAACTGAAGAGTTAAGAATACTCCTTATATTTCTGGGCTTCAACAAGTGCACATTGCTGGGTCATATCCAGCTTCTCATCCACCAGCAACCCTAAGTCTTTCTCCTTAGGGCTAGTCTTGATCCATTTTTCTGTCCAGCCTGTACTTCATCCTGTCCTATTGAATCATGTAAAAGGTTTCTCTTCCTCTCTTTTATGAGGCCCCTTTAGGTACTGGAAGGCTGCAGTAAGGTCTCCCCAGAGCCTTCTCTTCTGAGAGGCCTGACCAACTCCAGCTCCTCAGCTCTCTCAAGCTTGCTTCACAGGAGAGGTGCTCCAGTTCTGTGGTCATCTTTGTGGCCTCCTCTGGACCTGCTCTAACAGGTCCATGTCTGTCTTGTGCTGAAGAACCCAGAGCTGTACACAGCACTCTAGGTGGGATCTCATGAAGACAGTGTCATAATCACCTCCCTCAACCTGCTGGTCATATTTCTTTTCATGCAGCCCAGGATGTGGTTGGAGTTCTGAACCCAAACAGTGCAGACATTTTTAGCTTTTTGAAAAATGCACATATGACTGCTTGTGTTATCCCTGACTAGACAGAGAATAAAAATATTTGTTGTAAGGGTTGCTTATTGTAAATGAAAGTACTTGATCTTAAAGCAAAAATAATCTACGTAATAGACTTCATGTTGCTCAATTTTGTCTCTTTTTAAGGCTGGCTGGTGAATTTTTGAAAACTGATTTTTTATTTGTTGTTGTCGGGCATGTGGGTGGAGCATGCAGCGATGTTCAGCAAAATATTCTTCAGGTTTCTCAGTATCTCAAGAGAGATAAACTGATGGAAATTCTACGCAGCATAGGTAATTTTCCTTGTTGTTAATTGTTTACCAGGAAAGAAAAATTGCTTGGTTTTAAACTTTGTTTAAAAGGTCATGATTCTGTGATTTTATTGTGACATGCTTTACAAGACTACTGATGAAACTTGAAGTGGAACTTCAGAATTTCCAAGTTTTTAGGCATATTGTGTTACAGATACTTCATAAATTCACACAATACTTTTGATTGGAAGGGACCTCTGAAGGTCATTGAATCTAATCAAATACCCAGTATTCGTCAATGTCTCATCTATTGAGTACTAGCAGATAAGCGTCCTAGATGGTTTTCTTCTTTATATGGTCAGTTACAATTCTTTAGAGGCCCCCTGGTGGTCTAGTGGTTAGGATGCGGCGCTCTCACCGCCGCGACCCGGGTTCGATTCCCGGTCAGGGAACTCCTCCAGGCAGATGGAGCTCGTCAGCCCTGTAAGGCAATCCATCTAAGAGAAGGTCACTCTAAACAAACCTGCATCCTGAGGACCTCACTGCCATCATCCGTGCTCGCTCGGCCCCGGCAGATGAACCTCAGGATTAAAGGGTGGGCTCAGTTCAGCGCACACTGTGTCTCACCTAAAAAATCCACTGCGCAGGCTCGAAGGGTAAAGACCTTTCCCAAATCTTCGTTCGCAAAGACTGGCCATGAGTGAGTGAGAGTGACAATTCTTTAGTATCTGGAGGTGTTATCTCAAGATTATAGGTGTATTAAAATTCTTACCTGAATGTTTGGGCCTGTATTTTGTAAGTGACTGGGATTCTTTCATTTTTGTTCTGAATTTATCTTACGTTTTAATGCTGAAAACTGGAACTGAGTTTGGAATTAAAATGTAGTTTGTCCGCCTTGCTGTTCAGTGCTCAGGATGGCGTGCTGCTCTTAGCTTCATACTGTAGAAAGGGAGTACTTGCTTCTCAGAGAGCAACATTAATTTCTTCCTTTTATTGAGGAGAAAAATGGAAGGCACATGTCTTCACAGGTTTCTGTATTGATCTAGAAATCGATCAGTTGAGTTTAATTAGTTCAACACAATCAAGAAATTACAATATGTGCGTATATATTAGGTGTTTATATAAGTAAGTGCAACTCTAAATAGTGAAGTGCATCATGTTTTGAACTGTAGTGGCTCTGAACTTCTGTTCAACATAGGTAATGAGCGAACCATGGTGTTTGTGGACACAAAGAAAAAAGCAGACTTCATTGCGTGCTTTCTTTGTCAAGAAAATATACCAGCCACTAGCATCCATGGGTAAGTATTTTTAAAGTGAAAGTCACCTAATACTATTGTGAGAAGCTTTTATTGAGAACATGGGTTTTGCCACATCTGTGGTTTAGCTTGCAGTGTTTCACATAGTCCTGTAATTCTCAGTAACTCTGCCCAATGGAGAATGTAAAGCTTCTAGATGCTGGTTCTCACAGCATTTGCTGGGCATACATCTTTTTGGTTGACCAAGTGCTGTGTTTGAACTGGAGAATCTTTTATGCCTACTGCTTAGAAAATCAGTATAATAAATTCTTACAATCAGCTGTTCTTCATGTGTAGTTTTTGCCATAATTTCCGTAACCAAAACCAGAACTTTTGCTGTTACTGGTGAGATGATGTTCATAAATGCGAGTGGCAGTTGTGGACCTTTCACTCTGTCTTAGAGCTTCCTCAAAATGATAAGTCACATGCCATACAGATTTCTGATGCTGTCATTTCTGCCTCTATGATGTGTTCATGGACTTAGCATTTGTATGGAGATAGATCTAAAGAAAAGATGCTTCTAACTTGTGTTAATAGTCCACTTATTAGTGTTGCATACCTGAACAGATTCTGAGAAACAAAACTGAAGTAGGTTCTGATTCCAGGTAAAAACACGTCTAAGATGATGTGTCTTTCACATCATGAGCTGGAATGAAGTTTTCTGGTTTGTTTTTTTTTTTTATCCTAGTGGCCTGTAGCACATTGAAAATATAATTTTGTAGTGGTTTTTGTATTAGGAGGAAGGGACTTGAATTTTTGCCAATAAAATTATGTTATGGGCAGTGTTCTGACAGATGTCAGAACATCAAGGTTGTAGAGGGGTTAAAATGATCTTATTACACAGATACGAGATGTTTATGTGTACCCTGTGGCCTGTCAGATGTATAGATGTGTGAAAGTCATATTGAGAAGGTCTGGCCTTCTGTTCTTGGCTAGTCTGAATTGCTATCCCACAAGTTCCTTATGTGAGAGGAGGTTCTTAACACATTTCTGTAGAAACACTGCACTGTGAGTTAAAGACACTTGAATAACTGGTTCAGTGGAAGCGTCATGAATGTTAGTGGTTTCTGATTCACTTTACCCTTTTGAGTTGAAGTTAGGATGGTTACTCTTCTCTGGAATAGTGGTCATACTAGACTTCACTAAATATCCCGTGTTAAGATCCCAGAGAGTACTGTTTAGGTTTCTAATTTGTTTCCTCATTTGGACAACAAAGAGTGTGAGTGAAACTCTGATCCACAGTAGTTAAGTACTGGATGATCTGTAAATACTCTTTAAACATGCAAACCCCAGAGCAAATATGGTTTTCTTGGCATGATGATAAACAGAAGACAAGTTCTTTACTGTTGGCTGGCCACATTTTTTAGTATATCTGAAAAATGCGGGAGTCTAGGTAGACTTAGTTACTCTGACTCCCTGCTACAAAGCTGTAGGAGAAGGCCTTCTAACTATGGCTTGAAGAATCAACCAATTAAACAAGTGAATCTTGTTAGGGAGGCAGTTTGATGCATGATTATGTCTGATACTTTAAAAAACCTCAGTGTATCTAGAGACTTAAGTTAAAGCAGTTGCTAATCAGTTAAAAATTCAGAAAACCTGAATTGGTACTATATGTGGGTTGTTCGGGTTTTTTTTTTGTTTTGTGTCTGTTGTCCCCCACAAGGACTACATCTATCCATGAATCATGACATTTAAAGTGTATCTTAAATAATACTGTAGATCTTTTGAGACATCTGTTCTAACCATTGCTTTCTTTGTAGAGATAGAGAGCAGAGAGAGAGAGAAATAGCCCTTCAGGATTTTCGTTCTGGAAAATGTCCAGTTCTTGTGGCAACCTCAGTGGCAGCAAGAGGTCTGGACATCGAAAGTGTTCAGCATGTTATTAATTTTGATCTTCCTTCCACCATTGAGGAGTACGTACACAGAATTGGACGAACTGGCCGCTGTGGAAATACAGGGAAAGCGGTTTGCTTCTTTGATAATGATTCGGATGGCCATCTTGCACAGTCTCTAATTAAAGTGCTTTCAGACGTAAGTTTCAAATCTTACTGCTTAACTTTCTCTGCTCTTTGGGATTTTGCTTTAATGTACTGAGCAACTGTTAGGTCTTTGGAACAGCTAGAGAACTCCTGAATTGGTAAAGCAGTCAAAGTCTTTAAATTCTCTTTCTTAATTATGTAGGCCCAGCAGGAAGTTCCTCTTTGGTTGACAGAAGTTGCTTTTGAGTCTGAAAGAGGAAGACTCTCGGTTAATGTCCAAAAGGTAGGTTTAGAAATGAACTGAAAGTCTTGACTTTTAGAACTTTGTCTTAGTGAAAAAGTGTGCTTAGCCATATATATCGTGAGTAATGCCACTGAAACTGTTTTGACTGTAACTGCATCCCTTTTTTTAGTTGTGCATCTTCAAAGAATTCCAAAGAATTACTGAAACTAATTTCAGACAACTTGCTTGACTTGGACTCTTAACGGTGTGGCCTGTTGTGTGCCTTACTCTTGATCTGTAGTGTCAAGAATTAGTCTGTGGAAGACAGGTTTGTGCAAAATATGCCAAGGCTGTAGTTCCAGAAATTTCTCTACTACCCATGTAAAATGGGAGCATATAGTTGCTGATCATACAGTTACTGCTTGCTGTAAATCACTCAGTCAGGTAACTTGTTGACTAAAATCTCAGTTAATTGTAGTTAGATAAATGCCCCAGTCTGGTCCATGTCAAAGTTGTTCTTAATATCTGTGATGAGGAGAAGCCTTCTAGTCTAATGGTGTTTTAAAATACAGCTTGAATAAAGGAGAAAGCCTCTATGGCATAGCTCTCAAATCACTCTGCATTTAATATTTTAGGATTTAAATTCTGTGCTTACTCCTATTTTGAATGAAATTCAAATTTTCAACTGATGTTTGTTACTTAATTACCTTTATCTAATTGGATTTTAACCAAAAGCCTTTCCTTCATCTGTTACTTCCAGTAAGAACTTTATCACATCTCAGTTGTATTCCAAATGTTGATACTTTCTTAGAGACCATGGTAGAAGTAATTGCTCTCACTTCTTAGATGGTGTCTGAAGCTTGAGTTCAAGCTCAGACCCTTCCTTTCATTAATTATCTTTTTCCATACCGTAATTACTGAAAGTACTGAGAAGTTTGGGTGTTTTTTACTTGCCTGGCTAGTTCCCTAATCAGATCTGAGTAATTTTTCTTTACATCTTTATGGGATCTCAGTTATACAAACTTTACTTCATTCTCACACTTGAAGCTTTAGTGGATCTTTTCCTGTTTATTCCTTTTCAAGGACACTTTTTTCATTTTTATAGATTGCTTTCAAAAGTGGATCTCACTAGATTCTTCCAAATACACATCTTCAGCCTTTGTGTAATGTCTCCCAGTGTTTCATGAAATCTGTAATTTTCTAGGTCCAAGTCCTTTATGTCCTTTATAACCTCTGAGCTACCAAATCTAACTGTTGCCCAAGGATATGTGTGAATACAATATTTTCAGATGAAATCTCTCTGCCTGCATTGGGAATACTGTCCTTGATATCACATATATACAGTGCACCAGCTCTTGAGTTGGAGATCATGAGGTTCTAATTCTTTTGAGATCATCTGATGTCAGTCTGACAGAAACTGTGCATTTGTAACCAGTCCTATTTTTTTTCTTTCAAATGAACTATTAAAGCTGGGTTTTGCTGCTTTACTTTTATTGAAAGAAAGTCTTATCTAATGTTCAGTAAGGATCCTCATGCCCTTTCTCTTGGAGAAGAAAGGTAATATTAATGTTTTTATAATATTCACTTTCAAAGGGAATGCATAGAAGGGCCATTCGATAATCAAATGGTGAATTTGAAAGCGGAATCTGTTGGAAGATCTTATCTGATTATTTTGGGATGATCTTATAGGTGACCGGACTTCAGTGTTTTGTTTTTTTAAAAGGCATTTGCTGAGAAAGTAATTCAGTCACTTTTATGTAAGAAATTGAGAAGGAAGTTTTTTCCCACAGTTGTATGAACTGATTTGTTTTGGGTAAGAAAAGATGTTGGGATGTGAACTTCAGTAAGTGTTACTACCACACCTGATGAAATCTGAGGTTGATTAAACTGCATTAGTTTCACACTGGGGTCCAAAAACCTTGTATATAGAAGGTTCATGATAAAAACTATTTAAAAGTGGTGTTCAGATACATTGAGACACGAACGCAGGAAGCTGAAATAGTTTTGCAGTGACTTTTACCATTAAATAATTGAAAGTGGTTGGGATGATTCTAAATTAGGACCTGTTCTGTTTCCTAGAATAACAGAGGTAGAGGCAACATGAACCCAGGAGAAATGAAGATGAAGTATTCTGCAAGTGAAGTTGAGTCATGGGATTAAAACTATTTTATCCCAAACTGGTTTATATTCTGTTGCGCTGTAAATGAAATGTTGCATGGGAAGATAGTCTTGTGGAGACCTAGTTTGGGAAAGTACTTTTTAAAAGGGTTCACTTGAACTTTGTCCCTTTTTTGTAACATGTCAGTTAAAAAGTTTGAATCTTGTGTTGTGATGACTAAAAGATCTGTTGAACACCTCTTAAGCGATTACTTAATAGAAATTTGAGTTCTCTTTGAATGTAGCCTCTGTATCAGATATTACAGAAAAACACATATTGCGCTTTCATGAACTAGTGTTATTTCGACATACATGGAACGTTTGCATCTCCATATGGAACTAAAGATCAGTGGCTACACCCACAGCTTAGTGGAAATACACGTTTTTACAGAGCTATCATCAGAGAATGATGGAGCCCTGTTTGTTTCTAGTAGAATGTTTTTACCTTTGACAGACAAATACACTTCTGCTGTCTCTTGTGGAAAAGTTTGCTTTAGAGCAAGCCTGGTGACTTAGGTCCAAGAAGTTTCCCTGGCTTGTAGAACTTATAGAGGGTAAACAGTCATTAACAGTTTAAGGAGATTTCTTTAAAGTTGCTTTTTCTTTGAATTTTTTTCTCTTTATCAATGCAGTATACTACAAAGATGCATATCATTGTGTTCCAAAGGAAAATGGCAAAGTAATTATATTTCGTAATATCTTGCACAGCTGAACAAGTTTACAAGCTTCTCAAGTTCTTTGGTATTTGACACACAGTGCTGAGCGCTATTTCTTGTACAGTCTTCCCATTTAATCCAGGGAAATAATAATTTTAAGCTCTGCTTACAGGACTGAAGGTTTAATGCCCAAGTTTGTAGGAGTCAGAACTGACTGGGCAGTATTAGGGAATCTGTCATCGTGGAAAAGCATGCTGTCACTGTCACCAAAACTATTTACTTAAGTATCCATTTAGAAAAATAGTGTTATTTTTGTAGACTGTAGTTTTACTGCTATATAATGTGGGAAAATAGTAAAGTAAGTGTTAATTGTGTACTTAGAAGTGAACTGAAAGGATAATATACTTAAATTGCAACTCACATGCAGTGGATGTATTTAGGCCTGAAGTCTGTAATTCAGAGTAAATACCCTGGGCAGCATGACTCCTCTTCCTGAGAAGTCTCCTTGAAGATTTTTGCATCCATCCTGAATTTCAGGTGAGAAATTAAGGGTTCTTTTGGTTGCTGAGTGCAGTAAATGTGAGTGAACTGTAATTGTTGGAGGAAGCTGTGAGCTGACAAAGCCTTCCATTTCTGTGAAAAGAAACCAGAGGACAGAGTCATGGACCAAAACCTAGAATAAACCCGTGAAGAGAATATGGTTTAGCATTTTTTTAAAGGACCGCTTAGATCACTGTGTGTTTTTTGCTTTATCTCCCATTTTATGACTTGTTGAGTTGGGGTTGGGCAACAGAGGGAATTCTGCAGTTGCCTCTTTTTCTGTAAAAGAACTATTCTGACCCTATTGTTCCTAACCACTTACAGAAAAAAGGAAAATGAAAGCCTCGAAGAGTTGAAGTATTTGAAGAAAAATACAGTTCCTTTTTGAACATTCAGTTTTAGTTTTAGCCTTGTGATTCTTTAAATACATATTTAATCTGCAGGAAGGTATTTCAATGTGATTCTCAGCTGGAGGAAAATGCTGATAAGGGAAGTTGAGGTGGGGAATGAACTGCGCTGTCAGCTGCCTGTTACTTTTATTCTTGCACTCAAGTAATCTTATATGGAGAACATGCTGAAAAATTTACTGTAAAATAATATATTAATACCCTCTTCACTCAAGAGAGTCCTGTTGTCCCTCTGGCAGCAGCCAGGGTGAATGTCCTTAAAAGGTTTTGCTGAACTGACTGAAACCTGATAGCAGTGTACCACATACCTGTAATTTCGGTTAGATGTTTCTACTGCCTATAGTTGTGCTAAACTCAGGTCCTTGGATGTTTTTCTGATCTTTACCTCCATGTTTGTATAAAAATTGCTGTCTGTATTGCAACTTAGTTCAAGATTAAAGTGAAGGTTCTTGACAAGCTAGCGTTGAGAAATTCCTTCAAACCTTCTTTCATTGAACAGTATTTAAAATTCTGCTTTTTCTTTTTTTGTCACATTGCAGTAGTGATGTACTTCATGCAGGGCCTGCACTTTTC
The DNA here is from genome assembly GCF_001715985.3 of Manacus vitellinus. Lineage (NCBI taxonomy): Eukaryota > Metazoa > Chordata > Aves > Passeriformes > Pipridae > Manacus > Manacus vitellinus. The sequence continues at coordinate 383,134 of NW_021940508.1, read as the reverse complement.
CTCACAAGTTGAGTTTCTCATCGTGGTCTGAGAGGAGTGCAGTCAGGGTGTCTGTTGGGTCTGGATGAGATGGAGTCCATTTTCCCCTTAACTTTGTGTGCCCCTTCACAGTGCTGTGCTTTGTATTGGTTATTAGAAAGGTGTTGGCAACACAACTGTGTTTTGGCAGCTACTGAGCAGTGCTCACACAGAAAAGAAGAAGGAAGGAGGGTATTTACTACTTAGAACAGTTGCCTTCCAGAGCAACCGGTACATGAACTTGAAGCCCTGCTTCTCTGGAAAGTGTCTGGACATGGCTTGCTGATAGGAAGTACATAGTAGAATCTTAAGAGTTTTTTTCCCCTTCCTTGTGTGCATGCAACCTTTCACTTTTGCCTTAGTAAACTGCCTTACCTCAATCTACGAATTGTTTTCCATTTTATTTTCTCTCCCCCTTCCTGATGAGATACAGGAAGATGAGATACAATGGCTTGGTGAATACTCGACATCCAGCTAAAGTCAACCCACCACAAGGTGAAAAGAAAGGACAGTCTGTAGGGGTGACTTGTGACCCTGTTTTGACTGTAGATCCTGATCAGAACACCAGTTTTAGTAATCTGGATACAGATTTACAAAGTCAGTCAGGTATGGTATCTTAGAAGAAAATGGGCACAATCTCTTTGGAAGTAATGATCATGGTTCAAAATATTCTTACAGGTAAGTTACTAATGTATTAGTACAGAGGAAGTCAAGAAATTGCACAAAGAACTGAACACTGGTCATGAGTAAAAATGAAAAGGAAATTAAAGTTTTTTAATTTTCAGGCTTATAGCAGTTGGGCAAGATGACCTCCAGAGTTCCCGTTCAATCTCAACCACTCTATGATTCTTATTCTGTGACATCAGACAAAAATTGAGAAGTTGAGAAGATGAGAGTTACAGCATGTCACAGAATGACTGAACTGCTTAAGCAGCTAGGAAAAAAACACCCCAGTGTGCATCAGGATTAGAAAGGAAGCAAGGAGGCACTTGCTTCTGAAGTTGGCAGGTAAGAAATACTGTGCTGGGGGACAACCAGCAGAAGCATTCAAGAACAGGACTCCCATCCAGAGTGACCTGGGCAGGCATGAAAAACAGGTCTTGTGCAAGGCAGTGTGGACAAATGATGAGCTCCTAATGGAATTAAAAATAATAACCTAGAGAAGAGCCTGGAGAGCCTTTCCTACTAAGATCATAATGGACCAACACTTCGGTCCACCATCCTTCATATTTTTCCAGACCAGACAGGATAAAGCCTTGAACCACATGTTCCCAGTCTCCTCACTGATCCTTTGAGCAAGAGGTTGGACGGAGGACCTCCTGTGATCACTGCTATTTAAAGTGATAAGAGTGAAGGCAGTTGGGGAAGACTTCTGAATTGAGGGTTTGATCGTAAATCGTTAGGCTTCAAGATGAATTGAGGTAGTAGTGCATCCAGCAAATGATTTATAAGGCAGAGCAGATAACAGTAGTGGGAATTTTTTTAAGTTAAATTTGGTATTTATGAGACATAAAAAGCCTATTATGTAATTATTGAACTACATCCAATTCTTGTCACTAAAGGAAAACGTAAATTAATGGTTTACAGCCCTTGATCTGGAGCTGTTTGTAGGCTGTGAACTAGTTCTAATGAATCTGCAGGTGGTAGCTGAGTAAAGTGTCAAAATTCGGACTGCATACTTAAATTTGATGATTAAGGGCTGCATCTCTCAACTCAATAATTATGGCCATAGGAGTTGAAGGATGTAAACAAGAGTCATGAACAACAGAGAGATCAAATAGAATGCCCACAAACTAACACCAGTTTGATTAAAGTCCTTCACCTTTGACAGGTAGGAAAGCAGAAGATATAACAATCTATCCTGAAAACGTCTTTTTCATTGTTGATAATACTTGTTGGAATTTGCGTTCTCCTACAAATTAGCTTTAAAAATGCTGAAGAGAATGGACCTGTTTCTCCTCACTGACCTCAGTTTACGGCTGGGAGCAGAAAGCAAGCTTGCTGAATATTGTCAGTGTATCAGCTGGCTGTATGCATTATCGGCTGGCTGTATGCAGAGTCTGTATGCTTCTTTGATTTAAGATAAACTGTAAAACTTCTGAAGTACAGAAAAACTGTACTCCGTTGTCAGGTCGTAATAAGTGGGGTTTTTCCTGTGTTAGCCGGTTGAGTAATTTGAGCATGTTGTTTAGCAGTTCTAGGGAATTCCCTGGTGACACAGGAAGGGGATATTGTGACATCTGTCACAACTTTGTCCTCAATAACATGATAAATGGATGGGTCTTGGTCAGGTATGGGTGTCTGTACATTGTCCTGTACTTCAGGAATTGTCAAGGATGAAAATACCGTTTAGTTTTGTCATTGCAGATTTTACTTTTTTGTGACTATTACTATCTGTGTGTTTAGTTTCAGTCTTTGACAGTGACATTTCTTATAAACCCTCTGTTATTTGAGGGTTTTATGGTATGATTGTTTCCATCTCTTAGCTGCAGTAGCCAATAAGCAACAGGAGAAGAAATCATATGGCTATGGAGTGTGGACCAAGGACATGGGAGTCTTACATTTAAGCCCATTTTTTTCAAATTTATCTGATTTTTGTATTTTTTTTTTCTAGATAGCTGAAGGCAAATTACAAAATCAAGTGAGACTTAATTCTGGACAATAGTTCAGTAATGCTTGAAATATAAATATTAAGTGTTTTTCATTTTACACTGTTTATTTCCTTCCAACTAGCTACAATACAGTCTTTGACACTTCTAAGTGTAACGGGTGTGGGGTTTATTTCTTTTTATTAAGCAGAAAAAATGTTCTGGTGAGAAAGGACACTTCAGAAGAGCTACTTTGTGTTCAAGGCTAGGGAGTCAGCTCTTTGATCAAAGTTGACTGGAGCCAAACTACTGAAAATGTGTCTTCCTCCTTATGCTTCTACATAGTTGTAGAAACCTAACTTATCTTTCAGAGCCTGATATCCATATATAAGCTAAGAATAATATTTTCTTCAGAACTCACTGTAAATGTGTGTGTTCCCTGCTGATACTGTCTGAGAAAACTATAGACAGTGGCTGTAATCAGTTGACTTTAGTGTTGTATTAGCATGTCATTCTTACTGCAGTGGAAATACTATCAAGCAGGATTTCATTGCTCTGTTGTCTTTCTCTTTCTTCTTTAACTGAGTCAGCTAAAATAGTTTTCAGTATCTAATCTTTACTTGAATATCTCTGAACTTTAAAGAATGTTGTGTTTTGCTCTTCCTCCACTATTCAAAGTGACATATGGACAGTCATAGGGGATGATATGATTGTTTACAAAGACTTTTTTTCCTGGAAAGGTGAATGAGGTTTGAACTGAAAGAAGTTGACTTAATTTTGACCTCCTTGTGCACTTCTCTTTATCACTGGTAGCAGAGAGGGGAAAACGGGGAGATGATTTGCCATAATTCTTTGTCTTCATCAACTCAGCCCCACCACTCCCCCTGCTTAAAAATGCTGAGTTTCTCCCTTTAGGACCATTTTCATATATTACTTGAAACTATGAAACTATCCCTACTGCAATATTTCATGGACTTCTCAGTCTAAACATACCAGTCATATAATAAAGTCAATTATATTGAAGACTTGTGTTTCCTTAGGAGATTCTGTGTTTTAAGGTCGTATGCAACATACTCAAATATACTAAATAAAAGGTAAAATTCTTCTCCAGAATGAGTCAATAGCTGAGCTTCCACTGTAAGCTTTTTTGTAGTACTTTGGCAGCTCAGAGATCACTTATAGAATTGAACACACTTGGTTTATTCATATTTATTGTCTAGATTGGTGAATATGTAACCCACTCTCACCGAACCACTTCAGGAAATCTTGTACAAGACTGCAAATACCATTATATACAACTTAAGCATAGAAAGCAATGATTTATTGGAAGGTATTGATAATGGGGTAGCATGTTAGTCCTAGCTAAATGCTAATGTACCCCTTATAAGACACCTGGTAAATTGTGAGGAAAAACCTGATATCAGACCACAACAACAAAAATGTTCAGTCTCACCAAGTGAAGACTTGGTGTCCTGACTCCTCAGAAGGTACTGCTTAGCAACAACTGAGACATCAATCAGTGTGTTACCAACATTGTTCTCCTAAATCAAAACCACAGCACTTTACCACCTACTAGGAAGAAGATTAACCCTATCCCAGCTGAAACAAGGACGGGAACCAAAAAGACAAACAAAGGGAAAACACTCATCTTCCATTTCCCAGCTCACTCCAGGGACTTCTCCATTCCACAGATTATACTTTCTACCCTTAAGAGTGGCAACAAAAGGTGTGGGAAGGAGGCGAGAGTGGAGTTCTGGTCAATTGTAAGGATTTCACTCTTCTCCCAGCTTCCCTTTGCTGGGAGAAGAGTCTTTGCCTGGCTGCAGAGACTGTGCTCTGGAGTGGGTCCTCTGCAGGCTGGAATGAAGCTCCACCTCTAGTCCTGGTGTTGCCTCTCTTACTTCTTGATCCTTTTCATGCTCTTTTCCTCTACCATTTTTGCAGTTTCTTAAATGTGTTTTCTCTGAGGCATCACCAGCTCTGCTGGGGGTTCAGCTGTGCCCTGTGCTGGGTCTGCTGGGCTACCTGGAGATGACTGTGTGACACTGGGCAACCCACGGCTCTCTAGCCCTGCAGGCTCCAGTACCTAAATCTTGCTGTTGCAGAGTGCATCCAGCCTGAGATAACATTTGGTGGGGCAGGAGCCACATTGTTCTGAGGTAAGAAAGGTGAGAATCATAGAATTGTTAAGGTTGGAAAAGTCCAGTCGTTAACCTGGCACTGTCAAGTCGACCACTAAGTCGTGTCCATAAGTGCCATATCTATAGGCCTTTTAAATACCCCCAGGGATGGCAGTTCTACCAGTTCCCTGAGCAGCCTGATCCAATGCCATGAGCAGTCTTCCCCAGGAGAATGGATGCTGTGGGAAGCAATGTCAAAGGCTTTACTAAAGTCAGGGCAGACAACATCCATAGCCTGTTGCTCATCCTAAATGTTTCACCCTGTCATAGAAGGAGATAGGGGTGCTCAAGCAGGACCTGCCTTTCCTAAACCCATGCTTGCTGGGTTCCAGGTCTCCTGGTTGTCCTGCACATGCTGCATGATGGCACTTAAGATGAACTACTCCATGACCTGCCCTGGCATTGAGGTCAGGCTGACAGGCCTATAATTCCCCATACCTGTCTTCTAGTCTTTCTGGATGGGCATCATATTTGTCAACTGAGACCTCCCTGGTTAGCCAGGGCTGCTGGTTAAGTGATGAAAAGTGGCTCAGAGAGTGCCTCCACCAGTTTGCTCAGTAGTAGAATTGATGTCCCTCCTGTATTTTGAGGGCCAGCTCAGCAAGGAGCTTTGCTTAACATAGATGCCAGATTGCAAATCTGGTCACTAACACAGTTTGTCTTTGAAAAGGCTATTCTGAGTCTTGGAAGTTTTGTATGTATCATCTCCAGCCTTCCTAGGAGTTCTTATGCAATAAGTATGATGCTTTAACTTCAGGGCCAGGCAAATGATGATGCAGGCAAAGGCCTATCCAGGGGATTGCCTAGGGCAACTCGGTCAACCCCCATGCATTACAACTGCCTCAGGAAAGAAAAGAACTGGATGGGATTGGATGGGATTCACCTGAGTATATAACAGAAATTGATTGCAGGAGTTCATCAGCTGAACTCCTCGCTAGAGGTTTCTCGGAGAAGTCTCAGCCACGTGGTCCTCCTTCAGCAGGAGGAGAGAGTGGCCAAGTTCCTTCTCTGGATTCCAAGGCGAAAAGTCCTTTATTCAAAATTCCCGCAGCTTGTATGGGTTTGGGGGAAGGGCTAGAAGGAGGAACGTGATTGGGCCAAGGTCTGGGGGAAAGGGAGTGGCTTGAGGGCTCTGCTGACCAGTGGGGGATACAGGAGGACCACATTCCAGTAACAGAACCAGGGACTGGGGAGAAGCGGATGAGACAGCTTTATCATGCTTGTGCAGAGGCGGAGTCTGCAATCGGGGAGGGGAGACAATATGGCTCCAAGTGGGGGGGCCATGCGGACCGGGGAAAATACATAACTCGGGGAAAAAACCATACGATAAAAACACAAGTAGTTGTTTTTCTGCTGCGCTCGATTCCAGAGAGCTGCTGCTGTGGTGGACCTATTTCTAAAGCCGTTCTTTTCAGGATTCATGATCTTGGTATTCTACCACAAGTATACTGGGGGAGCTGGCAGAAGTTATCACTGAACCACATTCCTCCATCTTTACCAGCAGTCTTGGCTAACCTGAGAGGGTCCCTGGTGTCTGGAGGTTGGGCAGTGTGACATCCATCCACAAGAAGGGCTGGAAGGAGGATCCAAGAAACTACAGGCACGTCAGCCTGACGTCAGTGTTGGGGAAGGTTAGGGAACAGATCATTCTGAGTGCAATCACGCAGCACATACAGGGCAGCTAGAGGATCAGGCCCAACCAGCATGAGTTTAAGAAAGGCAGGTCCTAGTGGATGAGGGGGAGGATGTGGATGTTGTCTACTTGGGCTCAGTAAAGCCTTTGACAATGTTTCACACAGACTGCTCCTGGAAAAGCTGACAGCCTGTGATTTGGACAGGTGCACTCTTCTTTGATTTAAGAACTGGCTCAGAGAGCCAGATTTAAGAACTGGCCGGGCTCAGAGAGTGGTGGTAAATGGGGTTACGTCCAGCTGGTTGCTAGTGGTGTTCTCCAGGGCTCTAGTCCTGTTCAATGTCTTTATTGATGATCTGGTAAATTTGCAGATGACACCAAGTTGGATAGGAGTGTTGATCTGCTGGAGGGTAGGAAGGTTTTGCAGAGGGATCTGGACTGGCTGGATTGGTGGCCTGAGGCCAGTGGTATGAGGTTCAACAAGGCCAAGTCCCAGGTCCTACGCTTATGTCACAACAACCCCAGGCAGCGTTACAGACTGGGGGCAGAGTGACTGGAAAGCTGCCTGATGGAAAAGGACCTGGGAGTGCTGGTCAACATCAGCTGAACATGAGCCAGCAATGTGCCCAGGTGGCCAAGAAGGCCAATGGCATCCTGGCTTGAATCAGCAATAGTGTGGCCAGCAGGACCTGGTCAGTGAGGGCAGTGATCATCCCTCTGTACTCGGCACTGGTGAGGGCACACCTCAAATCCTGTGTCCTGTTTTGGGCCCCTCACTCCGAGAAAGACATTTAGGTGCTGGAATGAGTCCAGAGAAGGGCAATGGAGGTGGTGAAGGGTCTGGAGCACAAGTCCTGTGAGGAGCAGCTGAGGGAGCTGGGGGTGTTTAACCTGAAGAAAAGGAGGCTCAGCAGTGACCTGAAAGGAGCTTGTAGCAAGGTGAGAGTCTGCCTTTTCTCCCAGGCAACTAAGCAACAGGACAAGAGGAAATGGCCTCAAGCTGTGCTGGGGAGGTTCAGGTTGGACATCAGGAAGAATTTCTTCACAGAAAGCATGGTTAAGCATTGTAATGGGCTGTCCAGTGGGGTGGTGGAGTCACCGTCCCTGGGATTGTTCAAAAAATGGGTCGACATGGCACTTGGTTATGTGGTAGGTGTTTGGTCAATGGTTAGACTTGATGATCTTGAAGGTCCTTTCCAGCCTTAATGATTTTGTGATTGTATGATCTATGTGATGATGTGCTTCCTACCCTTTAATTTGGAGATGTACCATGCTGTTGGACATATCAGCTTTGAAAGATGCTGGCTCCAGAAATTATATGAATAATTTTAAAGCAGTGTTTAAAGCAGTGTGGTGTGTGTGGGAAGAGAAGAGTATATGTATGATAACCTGTTCTCACCTACATAGCCTTTTCCTTTTTTGGGGGTCTTTGTTAAAGTGTACGTTTGTAAAAAACTTGCTTCGTTGCAAGTCACTACAAACTGCTGCAGTTCTCCCTGTGTAGTGGTTGTCTGTCTGGAGTAAATAATGCTGGTACTTGTCATAGAGAGTCTGCTCACTGTGGTTTTGGAGTGGAAAATTCCAAGAAATGGCACCTTGTAGTCCTGCTATTAAAGCCACTCAGAATTTTCAGTAATTCCTTTAGCCTGTTTGTACAAATGGGTTTAATTATGTTTCTCTGCTTTTGCAATTGTATTAAAAGGCTTGGGAAACTTGAATTACCGTAGAGTGAAAACATGTAAAAAATTTCTGTAATAAGTCACAAAAAGCATCACTCTGGGAATAGAGTCCCTTCTTTGCCAGCACAATTGCAATACAGCTGTTGTTGCAGTGTTGCAATGCTCTGAAGGAAGATGCAACAGAAAGGAAATATTGTGTAGTTCTCTATTCTGAAATTGACAAAGGCTTTGTGGCCTTTTTATCAAAATACCTGATTATTTTCTTGAGGAATAAATCTCTAGAGCAGAGATTAAGAAGATTCACAAATAATTACACTTAGGCATTAAAACCTTTCTTTGTATATTAAATCTTGGTAGATGCACACAGCATAGTAATTGACACATTTCTTACTCCTTCTGTTAGGTTTGAATAATTTGTAGATCTGCCCCTAAAACTGTGTCAAATTAGAGTCATATGGTTGTTGCCCATTGTAGAGGCCCAGAGAAGCTGCTTTGAGTCACAGGATGGATTGTGGTGGTGCATTCTCTCTCTCTTTCTCTCTCTTTTTCTCTTTTCCTTTCTCTCTTTCATTTGTTAATTCATCTATCCCTCTCTAATTCCTCTCTTCCCTTTCACCCCACAGTTTCATCCAAATCCCACTACTGCGTGCTTGTATATCATACCCGATATCGTTGCTTATTCACTGATATGGGAGTCATTAGCTTGGACAATGTATTGCATTTAAATGAAGGCTATAGTCATAAGAACGTGGTTTTGAGGGTACTGCTGCTATTGAATTTTTATGTTATACTCAACTGAAATCTAAGAGCTATGTATTAATTCTTAAAAGCAGCCTTGCATGGAGTTTGAGTCTAGTGTATTTCTGGTAACTATTTACTGAAAAACAGTTATGTATACTCAGAAATTGATATCAGAATCTGATTATTTTCACTGGATTTTTCTTCCCTCAAATGACATCACTAAGGAATAGGAGGACATTCATGATTTTTATTTGTGTTCTACAATGGTTTAAGTCAATGGAAATCAGTACCCATCACCTCCTCTTTACACTGGGAGAAATGAAGTGGTCAGGTGGGAGAAATGAAGTGGTCAGTGGTTCAGGTCACTGGCCTAGGAAGAAATCAACCTTACAAGTTACTTGGTTAAAACCAGCTTTGTAACTTCTCAAAGTACAGTTCTGTGTGTTTTTCATCAAACCTGCTTTCATTATGACTTCACAATTAAGTCCTGCAAGGTCTATTTCCAGACTGGCCAGTGAAAAAGCACCTCATTTTTCCACTTAACTACACAGTTCTCTGTTCTGTGCCAGTGTGTTAATTAATACAGACTCACTGTAGTTATATGGTGGTCAGTAACATTATAGGGTGTGGTCACACAGAAGATAAATCGTACAGAAGGTAAATACTTTTCAAAACTGAGCTACCACAGGTAAATTCATTTATGATGAGGGTCGGATTTTTAGCAGTAGTTCTGCAGTATCCTGTCCCTACCAGCAGGGACAGTGCAAATGCCTCCCTTTAAGAAGGGGTACCATCTGGGATCAACCAGTCCCAGAGCAGCCACTTCTGAATCATCAGCCAAAAGAACAATGGGCAATGAAAACTGTGAGTCTTCCTGTTGAAGATGCTTCCTGCCGTGTGTTTCAGGAACAGCAGCTCAACTTTGCTCCCACCCTTAGGAAGAAGAAGTAGTTCTTTTAAAGCATTCATGTGCAAAGTGGATAAAAGCATCTCAAAGTCTGGCTGTGCAAACACACTTCTGGCATGATTTCTGTCTTTGTTTCGAATCACTTCTGGTAAATCACATCCCTTTTTTTGGCAAGATGTTTTTCTCTCTATTATTAAATTGTTACAAATGGTGGTAGCTGAAACAGTTACTGACGGTATCACTAAGTGTCCTCTGCATCCTGGAATCTCCTAAGTGCTACCTCCCAGTCCACACTCAAACATTTATGACTATGGACACTTTAATTTAAGCATATAAGTAGTCCTCAATCAGAAGCATGACTCAAGGTTTTTAAAAGTTACATACATGTTTAACTAATCTGGTAGGTCTGGTGCAACTTTTCATCACTTTGAAAGACTGAGCAGCCATCTTTCAGTGAGTGAATGAAAACAATGTATTAATCTGTGAGCACTGGCAACTAATCAGACCAAGTTTAACATTTAATTTCCATTCAGTTAAAAATAATTAGGGGTCTAATCCTGGCCTTTCTTTCATGCTCAGTAGAAAAAAATATCTGATGTGTCAAGGAGCATTTAGGTTACAGTTGGGGTCTGTTTCTGTTGAATCACATTTCTGTTTTATCTGTTACCTACTAGTAAAATAAATGGAAGTTTTGAAAATATCACTATACGTGCTAATGTATTGCAATACTTCTAAATATCAAAGGGAATTTAGAAACATTAAAACAGTTTACAGTGTAGCCTTACACTGAGGTTATGGATGATGGGGAGATGGCAACATCATTGAAACATAAGAAGGGAATCAAAGAGCTGAATCTGATGATTAGGTAAAGAGAGTGAAGGCTAGTGGATGCTTCAAAAGTTGGAATGGGTGTTAAGCTTGTGTGTTAAAATAGCTGCTGTAGGGGAAAGAAGGCTAAACAAACCTGATCCAAACAAGTGATGGAAGTCAGAATGAGTCAATCTACAGCTTCTCTTGCTTAGTGACACTAGTAGGACAAACACATTTGTTGTCTGTAATGTATCTCCTGAATTGGGGCCAAGACCTCTTGATGACGTCTATATTGACTGAGTTATTAAAACACAATAGCTGTTCTTGGAGAGTGTCTGTGTAGCAAGGACTGTCTGCTTAATAGGAGGCACATTACTATGGACTTCAGCTTTCCATTTACTGATTTCACAGTATCTATTTTAATTGCAAGGTTCCTTCTGATTTTCAGTCCTGCTATTCCTTTTTGTGTTGCTGATGGTTGCAGTCTCCTTGCAAGTCATTAACCGGAATACGTTTGTTAGCTTTAAAAGGAACCGTCACTTGAGTTCTTCCTCTCACAGTGCTGATGCCGTAAATAATGCATAAGGTACCTACTCGTGAGTGCTCTTAGTTGGTGGCTGTTACTCGATACGCTTGTCTCGCTGTGCATGTTTGTGCTATTTGAACGAGAAGCTGAATTGATTCATCGGCACATCACCGCACAGCCGGCTGCTCAGTGCCCCTCGAGAGGGCTGCGAGGTTTGTGCGGGCGCTCCCTAAACTTGTGCGACGGCGGGGCCGCGTCCCCGGAGATGGGGTGGTGTGGGGTGTCCGCGGGATGGGCGGAGGCTGCGATGCGGGTCCGGCGGGGCGGGGAGCGGCGGAGGCGGTGTCCCTCGGTCCGTGCGGGTCCCCGCAGCGGTGGCTCAGCGCGGCTGGTGCCTGTCGGGGGCTCCGGCTGCCGGGGAAGGCAGAGAATCCCCCGCCGCAGACCCCGCGGACGGCGGAGCCCAGCGCCGTGCGGAGTCTGGCACCGCTCCCCGCGAGTCCCGGCGGAGAGGGCGGAGGTTTCTGGCCTTCAGAATTACGGGAAAAAGCCTTACTTGGGCTGAGCTGGGCAACTTCCTATTTTGTACGCCCTTTCGCGGTCGCGGGGAGGCAGAGGCCCCTGCTAAACCAGATGTCCATTCTGCAGCCGAGGTAAGTGGATGTTTTCAGCAGAGGTCTCTCTGCTCGTTTTTGTTAACACGAAGTGTTGGAGAGTGTGAAACTCTTCCCTGGACTGTTACTCGCTTAGTTCTCTACCAGTGGTGATGTGTGCTTGCACTCCTGTCTCTCCAACTGTTCAACCCAGACTTGGGGCAGGGCGTGCTTTTGCATCTATCCAGGCTAAGAACTGGCCAACTCCTTTCAGTTTCTTTCAAGTTCATGAGACAGTCAGAATTGAAATTCCCCATTTAGCTCATCGCATTCACCTCATTTTGAAAAGAATGTGATACATATGCTTGGCAGTTGTTTTCTTTGTGTGTCTAATGGTTGAGTCAGTTCTCAAAATGTTTGCAACATATGCAATCACAAAGGCAGTAAAATCTCTTTCCTAACTGCTCTCTTGCTTAAATTGTTTCTATTAACTCAAATTTTCTTGAAGTAATGTATCAGATTTTAATACACTGGCCCCATGTTTCTTCAATGCTTGCAGTTTCTGCCTCCTGATAAAAAATATTTTCATGTTGTGTTTCTGTTTGTGTCCATCATGAGTATTATCCTCACATATTCATGCTCGAAGTGGAAAAGTGTTGCTTAGCTTCTCTCCTGTAATGGACTGTGTGATTTGTCTTTTGGAGGTGGAGGGTCTGGAGCACAAATCTGATGAGAAGCATCTGAGGGAGCTGAAGGTCTTTAGCCTGGAGAAAAGGAGGTTTGGGGGGGACCTTATCCCTCTCTACAAGTACCTGAAACGAGATTGTAGCCAGCTGAGAATTAGTCTCTTCTCTCAGTTAACAAGTAATATGACGAGAAGAAATTGCCTCAAATTATACCAGGGGAGGTGTTGTCAAGCATTGAAACAGGCTGCCCTTGGGGAGTGGTGGAGCCACTGTCCCTGGAGGTATTTAAAAGATGTATACATGTAAAATGATTCTATGATTGTCTAAAATAGTTGAAATCCAACTTTTAGACTCTACCTGTGAATTAAAACACTAATTGGGTAAGAGAATGCTTTCATACTTGAAGGAAGATTCATGTGTTGGGTAGAAGAACAGAATGGTCAGTTCAGATTTTTCTGTCAGATAGAGGCTTATCAGTAACAAAACAGGTCTCAAAAGGAATAAAAACAGGGCGAAAGAAGTTTTAGATTGATATCATAGAAGTTGCAGTATTGAACATTAAAGATCTTGATTTTTCTATAATAATTGTGTAAACCTGGTGAATTTTTGCATTATTTGCTGCTTATAGGGAACATTTTCAATTAAAAAATGCCATACTAGGGGAGATGTCAAAATGTAGCTGTGTTCAGTAGGTCCTCTGGAGCCTGATTTCACGCTGCCATGCTGTACTTTGGCTGGCAGTTTTGACAGGGATACAAAAGTATTGCTAGTAAAGTTTATAACATAAGTAGTAAACAAGAGAAAAGCAAGACAGAGAACTTTTGTGAGTTGATCTGAAGCAGCAAGGTAATGTGATAATTGTCTTATGCAGGTCAACACCAAGATAAACATATTTGGGATCAAGGAATACAGAGGATGCTCAACAGGTCAAAATAAGTCTTAGAAAGTAGTAATGTAAAGACCATTTTAGATAACTATGTCTGTCTTCTGTTAGGGAAAAGAAAAGGGCTAATGTTCTGCTTCAATGTACAGTAAATAGGAATAGCAAGTATGTGCCTTGTAGTGATTCTGTGTTCCTTTGAGAATGTACACGTGGTGTTTAAATACAGTGGTGAAAGGTGGTAAGGAACATGTGAAGGTTAGCTGTTCATTTATACATTCACTGAATTAATGCAATAGAGATTGTAGCTCACCTCTGTAAGTTTTTCTCTGACTATTCAGATAGTGTGCCCACACTTGAGGAAGGATATTAAATACTTGAGAACCTTCAAAAGAGAATATTAAAAAATAATCAAAGGAAGTGGAAACCAGTGGTGCATTATGTGTAAGAGTAAGCTTCAGGGTCATGGTCATCTCTTTTTGAGTGATAAGAAAGTATAAAAGTGAAGTTTTGTGCTCCTTTTGTTCCCTTTCCTTCTTGTGTCTGTGGTAGCACAGAATTACCTGCACTGTCCTTTGTGTTCTTCTAACGCAGCACTGCAGGAGGACAGGGATTATAATTATATCCTTCATTTTGGGGCTGTAACTGATTCCCTGAACAGTCCAGGAAAGTTTTTATTTTCTTTCTTACAAAGCACATTTTGTTAATGTTATTTAAGTAGATGAGTGCTTTATTCCAGAACATCTAGTTCCAGTCTTAAGTTAAGAGGCAAGACTGGTGAAGGTGAAATAACGCTCTGGAGCTGTACAGAAAATCTCGCTTCTGATTTATTTTTTTTTTGATCCTCATCCCCTGCCCATCCATTTTGCTCACCTAGTTGCTTTCCACAGCAGAGCCAGCTTGTTCTCCACCAACATGAAGGGGCATAAGGGCAACCATCCTGTCTAATAATGTCTTACTAACTGAAAATGTCTGATGCAAAATCATCTCTCAAAGTAGACTCCTGTAGCCCAAATACACTTCATAGTAACTCAGACACTGAGCCTAAGAAGAAGACTTCAAGACCAGACCTGTACATGAAGCCTGTGTAAACCATAACTTGTCTGATTTTATTTTCTCGGTGAAAAAAGAACAGGGAATGACAGTGCTGCTATGAAAGCTACATTCTTCTATATCACCGACATTTATTTCTAATGACAGTGATGGCCTGGCCTTTCTTTCAGTGAGCATTATCAAGTCAGATACAATCATGTAGTTAAAATAAATGACCCATATGTAAAGATAAAGAAAATAAATCTAGTTTTTGTGTGTTTGTAGCTTTAAAGTTTTTCCCTAAAATTTAGGTTTTTCTTATAAGGTACAATATATTCATTAGTAAAGAAGTATCTATTTTGCAGCTTTTTTTGTCTAGCTGAGCATTTTATACCTTAAGATATATTTAGAGGCTTATTTTTTATGGTTGTTCGGAGAATAATGGATTATATCCTGTTTACTAAATATGGATTAATTATTTTTCTGTATTAGTATCAAGCTACATGTAGTTAATTATATTTAAATTTCAATATAACAACATTTTATATTAAAATGTGTTAATATTCAATATCCTGTTATATATTGTTTTATATATTGTTTATCAAAACATGGTTTGCATCTGTAACTCTAGGGTATACTAAGCAAAATAACTATTATCAGCAGTTATTAGCAGAACTGACCTTTCCTGGTCACTGTGTCCTTCAGAATTTTAGAACAAAAGTATCTTATCCTTTTATGCTTATTTTTTCTATTTAGAGACTGAAAGAGGAAAATAGCTTTCTTGCTTTTTCAGTTTCCAGTTGATTTGCAGCTTTTATTAGCAAGTTGTTGAACTTGATTTTTTTTGTTGTTTTTGTTTTTAGAACACGTTTCTCTGGTCAAAAGTTAGCGTGGGATTTCAAGGGCATCTGCTTCATGTGGCTCCTACAGACCTATCTGTAAGCTTAGAAGTTTTCTCAAGAAATATATACTGTCTGAATTTATTTCATTTATTGTTTGAATTAATTCCATTTAAGTGGTGTTAGTAGATTATGATACCATTGTATTTTCAGATAGGCCGGCATAATTTCAAATTTAATAGGTTTATTTTCCAAAATAAAATGCACCTAACGTGTTTCAATAAAGTTCTATTTCAATGTTAATATTATAAATCATATTCATCCTGGTCTGCGGTTCAGCTGACTATTTTTAGCTCAGGTAAGGACTGTGGATTGTGAAACAGCATGCTCAGGATCTTTCACTATAGTGTCATTTTCCCCATGGATGGGCTTGTGAGTGCTTGATTTATAGGGATTGGAGAGTTGGGAAACTCCTCAAATTTACTGCTTCCTCCAGTATGTTTCTGTGTCATTCTCTGACCTGTGTAGAAAAACCTCCGTTTTCCTCTTCTGAGGCTCACTGGTACTCACCCTTGGTGTAATCCTAACCAAATCTTGAAGATGATGCACCTTGTTGTCAAGAAAGGACACTGAAGTTCATATTTGGATCATTTGCCTGAAATGTTCTCTTTCCCTATGGGATTTGTGTAAATGCTGATGAATTTGAATCTTGCAGTTCTCAAAACTGTTGGTGATTGCTTTTCCGGTTGCATCTGTGCAGAACATCACAGTGAGGTGGCCCAGTGGGGGCAGAATGGAGGCTTGGGCTTCTGGCATTCAGTGTTTGCTGCTCACATACAGGACAAGGTCTGTTTCTCCATAAGGCAGCCGTCATGGCAGAGATGCAATTGATAGTGAAGACTAAATAAAAGGAGTGTCTATTCTGCTTCTTTCCTCTTTCATAGTTGATAGAAGAGTGTCAGACTTGGTAGGAAGGCATTCCCTGCCACATTCCAGCAAAGATGTTAAAAATTCTCAAAGATGACTGGAACAAAGAGTGGTGGTGAATGGTGCCACATCTGTTTGGCAGCCAGTAGCTAGTGGTGTTCCCCAGGGCTCAGGATTTGGACCTGTCCTGTTTAATTAATCTTTATTGATGATTCTGACAAGTGAATCAAGTTTGCCCTCAGTTTGTTTGAGAATGACACTGAGTTGCGTGTGCGTGTTGATCTGTGGGAGCGTAGAAAGGCTTTTCAGAGGGATCTGGAGCAGCTGGATTGGTAGGCTGAGGCCAGTGGTATGAGGTTCAACAAGGCCAAGTGCTGGGTCCTGCCCATGGGTCACAACTATCCCAGGCAGCACTACAGGCTGTGGGAAGAGTGGCTGGAAAACTGCCTGGTGGAAAAGGACTTGGGTGTGCTGGTTGACAGCAGTTAAACATGAGCCAGCAGTATGCCCAGGTGTCCAAGAAGGCCAATGGCATCCTGGCTTGGATCAGCAATGGTGTGGTCAGCAGGATCAGGGCAGTGATCACCCCCCTTTACTCAGCACTGGGCACTGAGCACAATTCCATAGACACGTTGCAAGGAGAGAAAGACTAGGGATAATGTGGGCCCTCTTCGGAAGGAAACAGCAGACCTGGATACCCTGGACAAAGAGAAAGACGATGTTCTCAGCCATTTCTATACCTCAGTATTCAGCAGCAAGTACTCCAGCCATTTCACCTGAGTTGAGAAAGGCAAATGCGGGGACTGGGAGAATGATAGAAGAGGATTGGGTAGAAGAGGATTGGGTCTGAGACCATCTGAGGAACCTGAATGTGCACAAGTCCGTGGGACCCCATGAGAAACATCCACGGGTCCTGAGGGAACGGGCAGATGATGTTGCTAAGCCACTGTCCATCATTATTGAAAAATCATGGCAGTCAGGAGAAGTCCCTGATGACTGGAAAAAGGGAAATATAATGCCCAGTTTTAAAAAAGGGAAAGTGGAAGACCCGGGGGACTACAGACCAGTCAGTCTCGCCTCTGTGCCAGGCAAGATCATTGAGCAAATTCTCCTGGAAACTATGCTATGGAAGCTGTGGAAAACCAAGAGGTGATTGGTAACAGTCAACATGGTTTTACAAAGGGGAAATCATGACAAATGTGGTGACCTTCTATAATGGGGCCTACAGTATTTGTGGATGGGGCAGAGCGTTGCCTACCTGGACTTCTGCAAAGCGTTTGACACTGTCCCACATGACATCCTTGTCTCTAAACTGAAGAGGCATGGATTTGATGGATGGACCACTCGGTGGATAAAGAACTGGCTGGATGGCAGCACACAAAGAGTTGTGGTCAGTGGCTCATTGTCCACACAGAGACCAGTGCCGAGTGCTGTCCCTCACTGGCCAGTACTGGGGCGTGTTCAGCATCTCTGTTGATGACACAGACAGTGGGATTGAGCGCACCCTTAGTGCCAAGCTTTGTGGTGTGGTTGACATGCTGGAGGGAAAGGATGCCATCCAGAGGGACCTTGACAGATCTCAATGCAAACCTCATGAAGTTCTACAAAGCACAGTGCAAGGTCCTACACCTGGGTCAGGGCAATCCCAGACACACCTACAGGTTGGGGGAGAAATGATTGAGGGCAGCCCTGTGGAGAAGGACTTGGGGGTGATGGTTGATGTGGAATTCAACATGAGCTGGCAATGTGTGCTCACAGCCCAGAAAGCCAACGAAATCCTGGGCTGCATCAAAAGCAGCATGGCCAGCAGGTCAAGGGAGGTGATTGTGTCCCTCTATTCTGCTCTTGTGGGATCCCACCTGGAGTGCTGCATCCAGCTCTGGGGTCCCCAACATAAGAAGGACGTGGAACTGCTGGAACAAGTCCAGAGGAGGGCCATGAAGTTGATAAGAGGACTGGAGCACCACCCCTATGAAGACAGGCTGAGAAAGTTGGGGCTACAGAAAATCCAGAGAGTGACTCTTTGTCAGGAACTGTATTGATTGGACAAGAAGTCATGGGTACAAACTGGAAGAGGGGAAGTTTAGAAAAAGAAATTTTTTGCTGTGCAGGTGCTGAGACAGTGGAGCAGGTTGCCCAGGGAGGTTGTGGATGCTCCAGTCGTTGCAGTGTTCAAAACCAGGTTGGATAAAGCCTTG
This sequence comes from Manacus vitellinus, assembly GCF_001715985.3. Taxonomy (NCBI): domain Eukaryota; kingdom Metazoa; phylum Chordata; class Aves; order Passeriformes; family Pipridae; genus Manacus; species Manacus vitellinus. The sequence continues at coordinate 364,897 of NW_021940508.1, read as the reverse complement.
AGCAGTGTTGTCTAGTGGGAGGAGTCCCTGCCCATGGCAGAGAAATCTGGGATTGGATGATCTTTAAGGTCCATTCCAACCCCTTAACACTCTATGCTTCTGTGACATACTGCCTTTCCATTTATTGATGTGGCATGTTCTTTATTCCTGGTGTAACATCTACACTGCATGCAGAATTGTGCATGTAGTTAAAAACAATCTTAAAATTGGATCTGAATGGAAAAAGATTTCTTGTCCTGAAATGGAGGAGAAGAGTGATAAGAAATGGTCTTAAATACAGTATGGCAAAAAGTTACTTTGGATAATTTTTCCCTCTGGTTCGTTTAAATTTTTAAACCATAGCACTTTCAAACACTGAAATTCCAAAATGAAAATGGAAAATCTGAAGTATAAAGAAAATATTGTTTCATCAACTATGTTACACAAGTTATTTAATGTGACCTTTATTGAGATTGCATCTGCCTGCAAGGAATCTGGGTTTGGTGAATCAAGTCTTGAATTATTTGAAGAAGATGGTTCTGTTCATGCCATTTGTTTAGTTATCTGCATTTACCTTACATAGGTGTCTTAAGTGAAATACTTCCTAATTTATAATGTGACTTTCACTCAGACATGTTTTTTCATCACTTCTACCTGTGCAACAGTAAACAGCCAAAGAGCTCTTTAGTCATGGATCAGTATCATGACAAGCAGATGAGGCTTGAGCAGCATTGTAACCTGCGGAGTCACTACCCTTATTTCTGGCGGGTAGTAACTAGCAGCTGGCATGTCAAATAAACAGCTGCTAATTGGTACTAGAGAAAGTGGAAGCAGGAGGACTGAACCAAATTAACAGCTCACAGCTAGGAAAAAATTCTTTTTTTTTTCTTAGTTTTCTGCTATTTTGGCATGTGGAAGTGACTAACTGTACGGGAAGTAGGGCACTAGAGGAGCAGTAGAAGAAAGGGGAAAAAGTAGCTGTTGTTACAGGGTGAGGAGCACCCACTGAGTGTGGACGGGATCTTTGTTTAATCTTTCTGGTGAGCATGTGAAATCAGAATTTTTCAAAGGCTTCTAAATTGGCATCACAGCCAGATTTGTTCTTTTAGTGCTCTGTTTCACAGCACTGTCCTTGGCACAAGGATAATTCAAAAATGTTTTCATGATTTCCCAATGCTTCTGAGTTCCAATTCCTTGCTAAAATAATGTGGGATTTCTGGAGCTTATTAAAGGAGTATGATAAGGAAATGTTGTCTTTATTCTTGAAAACAGCTGAACTATTTTGGCTGAAATGCAGGCTCTTCTGTTTCATATACCCTTGAAAACAACTAACCAGAATGTGCAGAATATGAGCAGAAATTTTATTATAGGGAATAAACAAGAAGAGTTAGGTGTGTACCACGTGCCTGCAGGGCTGTGATCTTCAGACATTGTGGAGATATAGCGGGATGGTTCCTATGACTGGAGCATTGGAATGGAAGGATGTAGGCTCTTTAGGAAGGACAGGCAGGGGAGATGAGGAGGCAGTGTTGCCCTATATGTCAATGATCAGCTGGAGAGCATGAAGCTTCTCCTGGGGGTGGATGAGCCAAACAAGAACTTATGGGTCAGGATTTAAGAATGGGCAGGTACAGGGGACATTATAGTGGGAGTCTGCTACAGGGCACTTGACCAGGAAGACCATGTGGATGAGGCCCTCTGCAGACAGATAGGAACAGCCTCGTGTTCACATGTCCTGGTCCTCATGGGGAACTTCAACCACCCCATCATCTGTTGGAGGGACAACACAGTAGGGCACCCAAGTGACAGAGAAGCCAATGAGGAGAGATGCTGTGCTGTACTTTGTTCTCACCAACAAGGAGGGACTGGTAGAAAGGTGAAGCTCAAGGGCAGTCTTGGCTGCCATGGCCGTGAAATGCTCAAGTTCAAAATCCTTAAGGCAGCCAGGACAATAGGCTCATTACCCTGGACTTAAGGACAGCAGAATTTGGCTTCTTCAGGAATCTGCTTGGTAGAGTACCATGGGATAAAGCCGTGGAGGGAAGAGGGGCCCAAGAGAGCTGGATGATAATCAAGGATAATTTTCTTCAAGCTCAGGAGCGATGCATCCCAGCAAAGAGGAGGTCAGGCAGAAACACTGTGAGGCCTGCTTGGATTAATAAGGAGCTCCTAGACAAACACAAGCACAAAAAGGAAGTCTGCAGAGGGTAGAAGCAGGGACAGGTAGCCTGGGTGGAATACAGTGAGCGGCCAGGGATCAGGTGAGGAAAGCTAAAGCCCTGATAGAATTAAATCTGGCCAGGAACATCAAGGACAATAAGAAAAGCTTATAGGTATGCTGATGCAGAATACTTGGAACAATTGCTGAAGGTTCTTTTCTTTATTGGCATCGATAGTGTAACCTGTCTTTACTGCTTTAAGAACATACACCATAGGCAATTGAAGTAGTAATAGATTCTCTTTATGTACTGGATTTGTTTCCTGTTGGAACACATCTTGCTACTGCTGTTTTTTTGGAGTGTGTCACTGGGCAAACTCTTCCCTCATTTTCTTTTTATCCCATGTGTCCTTTTAATGCTTTTTCTCCTGTTTCACGCTGTCATAGCCTCAAAGATTATAAAATGCTTTCCAAGATTTTTATCTTAGGAGAACTACATGGAATTTCTTCCATTGTGCAGGAAAGTAACACTCAGACAAAACAATAATTAATTTGAATACAAGTGAGAAATGCTAAATAGCATTATTAACTCTTACACAAATACTAACAAAGTATTACACGGACATCTTTACTTGAAGTATGTTATTTTTATTTTTTTTTTTTATGACAGCATTTTGTGCCTGTAGTTACTGAGAAGGAAATGTTCAGCTCTTTGATTTGGATGTTCGTCCTGCTCTGCAGCTCTGTAGCAGGTATGTTTCTTGATTATTAACACCTGTCTTGCCGTAAGAAAATTTTCCAAAAAGCAATGTCCTCCAAATGAAATTTTGAAGAGTTCTGAAAACAGAAAAGTGTATTTTAAAAGTAGGTTGATTAAGTAGTGTACAGTATGTGATAAACAAAGTCTCATTTCTTTAAGTTTTTGAATAGGAGTTTATTATATGGTAAAAGCAGGCAGCCAGCTGGGTGACAGAAATGGGGACAAATTTCCCAAATCTGCACTCCTACTACAGTGTACATTTGGCATTTATCTTAGCTACTTCATGCATATTAATTATATCATATACATATACATTTTACAGCTTTTTGCTAAGCATTTAATATATGGGTTTTCTTACAGCTAAAGCTAAAAGGGTTATCTCTACAACCGGTCATAGTTCATGCATTCTTGGACGAACAGGCGCCTAAAAGATTTGAAGTTCTACCATATTTTATTCTTAGGATAGTGAGGAGGTTTTATAGCCCCTTGACCTTGTAAGGGTCTGTTTTATTTCTTTATGGGGGTGTAATTAAGTTTTACAATCCATTTGTTTTATTTTGATGTAATCACCCATTTGTTTCACGAATCACAATTATTTATTTATCACAATTATATGTAGAAAAATTAATTTATGGCAGTCTTGATGTTCTCTTCTGTACAGATTTATTTATTAAACTTATTAATGATTTAATAATTACAAATTTATGAAATTTGGCTTCAAGAAATAAGTAACAGCAAAACAAAACAACACAAAAGAGGTAGCTCTTTGCAGGACTTTAATGGGTGATTTTTGCACTGTTTGATAACTTTGGTGTTGAATTCATTCATTCAGCCCACTTAAGTGTTTTTCTTTTACATGTGTTTTAATTACAATTCCTACATTCTATCTGGCAATATGAATTCTAAGAGGTGTACAGGTACTAATGAGATATTGAAATATATTGCAGCTTGGTTGTAAATTTTAACCTTATTAGTTTGATATATTTTCTGATATTGTAATTAGTAACGATAACATGTAAATGGTATGCATATATTTTACATATAGGAATGTTTTATAAAATCAAATTTTTCTTCCATTAGAACTAGAGACATCTGGGTTGAAATGTCCCAATTATTTCAGTGAAGTTTTAGAAATGCCACTCCAATGAAACACCTATTCTAATATAGTAATTCATATGAACTGAGTTTTCAAACAGCAGTGTCTGATTTGAGTGACTAACTGAGCATTTTATTTGAATTCTCTTTGCCAAAAAAAAATAAATTATTTTTAGACAACAAAATAACTTACAGTTTTTTCCACTGGTATTTTAAGATTAATTAGGCTATGTGTTGCTTTGATTTTGTTTTTAGATGAAAACTCTATCAGAGATGCTGACATTTTTCCTTCATCTGCTGAAATTAAAAGAGGATCCTCCCTGAAACGATTTTGTATTCTTGGAAAACACCACATGCCTCACAGAAATGCAAGCCACATCATCTGGAAATTGAATGATGAACTGATTGCTCCAGAGAATTATAACATTGTGAATGAGACTGTATCTAGTATAACCATCCCTAATTTCACCTACAGCACAGCTTATCTGAAATGTTTCATGAAGTACTTGGACAAGGAACAGCTTCTGGTTCACAAAGAAGTTAAATCTGGCTGTAAGTAGAAACACAGAAAAATTGATTTTAACATTTTTACTCTAGTGATTTTGCTTTTAAAAGAGCTACTTTTGTTTTTTTATCTTGTGGCATCATAAAACACCTGTATTCAAGTATCTCATTTTTTTTTCCCCTGAAATAAAGTATGAATGTATGGGCATTCCTTACTGACACTGGTCTAAAACCTCTCTGATCCCAGATTTTAGCCAGTTGAAATTTTCTGTTGAGTTCCAACGGTGCTGGGTATATCCCTTTGTTATATCTTTTGTCTAACTTAGCCATATTTGGCTTTCTCCAGAGAGGACTTCCTCTCTAGTCCTCTCTTCCAAAGAAATTTTAACTATAAATCTCTTACGGAGAAGGTTGAAGTATGTATATGAATTCTCTAGTTTATTGAACAGATTAAGTCCAGATTATACAAATGTATGCCTGGAGGTCCCATTCCAATAAAGAAGCAGTAAATGCAGAAAGACATGTGTAGAATAAAATCCAGCAGAAAGTATTGCTTGTCTGGGAAGATCACTGTGCCATAAACTTGTCAATAACAGAAAGTTCTTTTGAATGTTCTGTTAGATGGGACAGAAAAGTACTATTTTGAAAAGAGGGTTTTTTCATCCAACTTATTTCAATGGGGGCACAGTTTTCCTCCTTTCCACTCCAGTTTTTTCTAACCAGTGAAGTAACCTAGCTGTAACAAAGAAATCTTTGAGGGTGTTACATTTTTGTGGATGATTTCAGACTACAGAGATTGTAGAAGATTGTTTCCTTTATGCTGCCTTGCATAAAGAGATAAAGAGAGTCCAGAATTAGTGATCTCTTCAAGGTCACCTAGATCTGTTTCCCAGGAATTTGTCTTCTGCACTCTGTATGTGATTGGATGTTCTCTGAGGGAATCAAGAGGAGTTTTGTCTTTCAAAGAATGCCTTTTTTTTGGAACGTTTGTACTGTTTCTTTGTTTTTCTCTTACTGTCTGGACTGCCATTGAGCTACAGGTATGTTGCAGGTGGGAGGTGGGGTATGTGTGTACTTAGAGGTTCAGGACAGTGTATATAGTGGTTTGATACAAGCTAGTTAATCGGTTACTGCCTTTAGGCCACCTAGTAAAGTATTTTCAAGAAGTAGCTGGAGAAAATCTCCCCAGGGAAAGACGGACTGGTTTTGATTTTGATCTTGAGTTTTGAGGGCAGTAAGGAATAATAAAATGAAGTGCTGTGCAATACACTGTGTGAAGTTTGCCATAATCTGCTTTTTGACCAACAAAATCAGCTGTACATTAAAATTACTTATTTGCACTGGGTTGTTTTTTTCTTAAACCTTTGTCATTGCAGTTCCTCCAGACACTCCGGGAAATATTTCCTGCATTTATTACTTTGATGATAACCTTACCTGTACCTGGAATTCAGGAAGAAAAACAAGTTTTACAAGAAACTATACTCTTTACCGAAAACTGTAAGTATAGGAGGTGTTGGGAGCTGGATTGCTGGAGTGTGATAACCAGCCTGCTTTCCCTCTCATCCTGACTTCTGTTTAAAGACAACCTGGAAACATCATGGAATTCAGAAACATCATGGCATTAATGTAAATTAAATTAATTAATTCAGGGTTGGTAATTGTTCAAAAAAGTTACAACGACCTTTTTACTGTGCTGTATAAAGAAATTGAGCATGCTCAACCCAATATTCAGTAGAGAAATGTTTATATCAAAAGTGATATAAACTTGTTCCCTTGAAGTAGTGTTACTAATTAGGTTGAAATTGTAGGGTAGGAAAACCTCTTTAGTTTTATCTCCATTGTAGGTTTGACATTTTAGGCTTCTACTTTTTCTATGTGGAACTTTCTTACTTCTTCTGGTGCTTATATAATTTTTAACTTAGCTGAGTTAGTGAAGTCAGAAGCTATTGACAGTATGTTTCCTCTACATGCACAAATTCTTCATTAACCATACAGTTAATTGGACTGCAGAACTACTTCTAGTCAAATCTAACCATTAATTTTAATCCAGATAACTCCCCAGCTGAGTTTAACGTATGACTACAAAAGCATTGGTACAAGAGGTGGAGAGCCATGGGTGGAAACCAACAGCTCTGCATGATAGAGAAGGTTGGACTGCTGCTTTTTGAAGCAGCACAGGCTTACGCTAGCTTAAAATGTTCATGAAATACCAGCCCCAAAAACCATTTTGATTTACAAAATTATCTGCTTGCTTACTGCATCGTATGGAACATTTAGCAGAAACCCCTTATCTGAGTTTTCATTAGTTGAAGAATTTCCCTGTGGGTCGGTAAAATGAAACATATTTTGTTAGTTTTGCATTCTACACTATTTATTATGAAAGTAAATGCTGTAAAGACAACATGTTCTTTCTGTCAAATTTCTGTTGCCTTGGGATAGTTCGGCAGTGGTGGATTTTGGCTTTTTTCTGTATTTAAAAAATGAATAAAAGCTTGTTATTACATAGTTCCATGTGGCATGTGTTACTAGCTCAGTCAACCTATCTGTATTTTTAAAGGAAGTCCTATATGGAGTTATATGATTTCACTTCTCTTTGAGATTTTAATAAAAAATAATCATAGCATGTGGATTTCCTATTAAGGCCTTTTTACTCTTTGCTCTGCTCCTGGAAAATGGTTTTACTAATTGCAGTTAAAACTAACTGAGTCTGTGCAGACTATTTATATGCATTTGCATAAGCAGTGCCATTAGGAAAGAGTATTCATTGCACAAACAAATCATCTAAAGATGTTCACTGGTAGAAAAGTCTTGCAACCTCAAAAAACTATAAATAATAACCCAACAGTGAGTTTGAATTATTCTAAGAAAAATCTCTAACTCCTATAATTTTTCTCTTATGTTTTTTAGGGCGACTAATCCAAATACTATAGTCAGCTCCTGCCAGAGTAAAACAGAGTCATGTTCATTTCTATATCCAGATACTCCGTATAGTAGTGCTTTTTGTTTTCAGGTGAAAGCTGAAAATGTTTTGGGTGAAGCCTTATCGAAGTGTGTTCCTATAGATATGGGAAAAATAGGTAATTAAAGAAGAGTTAAATAAAGATTTAATTGATGGTCTTTCTGTATAAAATTCTTCAAAGTGGTGTGTTACAGCAGTAATTTTCATAAGTTTCTTGATTTTACAGAGAGTTAATGAAAAATGACAGGGTGCTGTATTCATACTATGAAACACCTAACTGCAGCAATATTTTTTAAAGATAATGTCTGATGTATCCATTATAAATTACTAAGTTTTAATTATTGACAAGTAAAGGCAAAAAACTAAAGCTTTTTGTTGAACTAAGCGGTACTTGGACTGTACTTTTCTATTTCTGAGTAGTACTAAATGTAGTGCCACACCCAGCTGTAATTTCTCCAGGGCCGCCTATCATTTACTCTGCTATTCTACTTTCTGGTTAGGCATGTTAAAAACCACCTGTTCTGTGTGCAGTAATAATAATTGCACACAGGAGCAAAAATAAATATTTTGTCTACCTCTTCTCCCTCTGCCCTGTGCTCTGTTTTCCTCTGTTCACTTTGGTGTAGATAATCAATAATCCTTATTGCTGCAACACTCGTCAGCTTTCCAGTCATATGCTCCTTTATTCCTGTGTTCCAACCTGCTGTGGCTCCTCATTACTCTTCACATTCTCTGTGCCAGCCATCTCTTTCCTCATTGCTAATCCATTCTTTCCCCACTTTGTCCTTCACACTTCTCTCCCCCTCAAATCCTTTTCAGCTGAATTCTTCCTTCCTCTGCAGTTCAGACTTGTCTTTCGCATCCCAGCCCTGCTTTATTTATTTTCCCTGCTGTTATCTCTGAGTAGTATTTCTCAGTGCTGGTACAGATGAAAGAAATCTGCACGTGTTTGAGAGCAGGTTTGTGAGCAAAATCATAGAAAAGCTTGGCTGGCTAGGGACACCTTCTGCTAGACCAGGTAGTTCAAAGTCCCATTTAATTAAATCAGTTATATGTGCAATTTCTCTTAAAGACAACTTCCCAAACTTAGAGTTATGTCTGTGAAACAGACTGTCACATGGATACTCTGATAGGACATGTGTTATTGGGATACTGATTAAACTTCTTTGGAACACACATAGCCAGAGAAATTCTAAACTTTTATAGAGGCATTTTCTCCTCTTAATGTTTTTTTTTTTTTCTGCATTTTAGAGAAATTTGACCCTCCTGAAATACTTTTAGTTAAAACAATCAGCGATATAAAGCAGTTACTTACAGTAACCTGGAAAATGCCTGAGAAGATTGTCCCTTCAAAAGATTTAACTTGCCAGGTTCAATACAGAAACTTGTATTCAAACTCTACAGTAAGTTACATCATTTTTCTTCTGAATGCTAGTCTCTTTGTGACTAATACTGACTAATGTTATAAAAGTTTAAATAGGAAAAAGGCAACAATTAGTTTGAACTAATGTTTAAAAACTTGTTATTTTAATGGAATGTAATAAGGTAGTCATGGTTTTAAGAACATTGTTTTGTTATCTAGGATTAATTGTTCTCTTTCTTTTGCTCCTTTTCTGTTTTGTACATACCATACTTCTCAGTATATTTCTTTGAAAGGCTTAAGGGATGATCCTGGGCCAAGGGATTACACAGGCAGTCAATCAAAATATTTTATTTTCCCCTTGCATTCTGGTGTGGAAAACATCACTTACTCCCAAACAAAATAGTTGAATCTGATTAAGAGGGACTAATGTTACATTAATTTTAAAGTGAACTAAAATATGAATTTTACAGGATGGAAAATAAGGGAAGTTATTTTTCTGAGTTTATCTTTCTGACAGTTAAATGGAAATGCAGGTGCCAAATGATCTATTCCTATGCTCCTCAATATGGAAGGGATTCTGTTTGTAGTGTTACTGTTTCCTCTGTCAAATTCAAGAATGGTACAGGTTCCTTGGCTTACTTTTCTGAGTTCATTGGACTTAGCTGTCTGCCTTGATCTTACTGTTTCATACATTATATGTGTAATTTTGTGAGAGAAGAATTCATCAAGGTAGTCTTCAGAGCTTTCAAGAAGTTCCTAATACTGAAGATGTTTCTAATTAGCATTCTTTTCACATTTCATGGCAAGCATCTCTACTGTAGATATGATATACTGATTTTTGGATTCGAGATATAATATTTGGGATGATTGGATGGGCAGAATAGCTCAAATCCACTTGGGATATTAGAAATGGAACTAATAGTTATTAAAAAGACCTGTTCAAGATGTTTATCCCTTTGGAGTCAGGGCACTGGTGTCCTTGTGATGCTTGCTTGCTGTTGGGTCCTTCCCCAGTGTTGAAAACATTCACATTTTTGTAAAGTTACAGCTTTATTGTGTATTGTGTCTGTTTTTCAGTACCTGCATTAGAAATCACCTTTCTGCTTTTCCAGCATTGAATACAGTCTACATCCATTTGCTTCCTCACATCTTACCTGAATTTTCCCACAGATAATCTAGAGAAAAAACAGTAACTATCCATGATCAGTAAAGACATAGAAGGTGCTTTTCTGTCAGCACGTGTGTGCAAAAAAAAAAAAATCCCAAACAAATGAACAAAAAGAATATTTGAGCCTTTTAAGCTGTCCTACCAAAAAACCAGTCTAAACAGTTTGGTGTGAACTGTTTTTACTGAGTGAAAACAGGTTACCTGTTTTTCTGCCTGCATATACCGAGTTTCTACTAAGTTTCTGATTATGATGAAATATTGTTAACAGCCTTTTGGCAAGTAACTAAAAGCTAGTCTGTGGTGTCTCCAGTTCTATGTCAGGTTCTGCAGGAGGCTGATAATAGTTTTGAAGCCCTTTTTGCTGTAGGTTCAATAGAGAGTCTGTCACATAGAGTGCTTTGTAGGTCCCTGAATTCATTCTCATAGAAGCAGTTTTATTTTTTTGACAATGAGTTTCTTGGGATCAGAATGGACTAAAAATTTCAGTTTCATTAGACAGTGCATTTCCCACTATGGTGTTTATAGGAGTGGGTGTCTGCATTTTATATTGTTATAGTTTGATTCACTTTTTATTGGAAGGTTCAGGTGGTAGAAGACAAGAATTTCTTCACAGTTTTTTAGTCCTACTGAGAATCTATGTGACTTTACTACTTCAGTTCAGCTGCCAAGAAGGAATCTTCCTTATTCAAAAACTTGCCTTTGCTGACGTTAGAATTTAGCTAGCTTGAACATTTATTTTGGTGTCTTTCTGTTTCAGTAATCTGAAATTTAACAGGGGAAGAGTCGTTAATTATTGAGTAATTTTTGCAATTTGGAAGGTAATACATTAATGTTGGTGTAGTGATTATATCAGTCCTTCTGTTCACAAACACTTATCTTTCTACAGTTCCTGTTGTTTTTTTCTGCTCTATGTTGTCAGTCCACTTGAGTTGGTGCATCAACTCCAGTTCCTGGTCTTCATATCTATTTTATTTGTTTTGGAAGAGTAATCTAGCTTCTGACTTCCATCAGTGAGAAGTGAGTGGAGCTCCTTTTAAGACAAAGAAATTACTCACCTTGTCATTACTTTTCCAAAAATATACTGCGTCAGTGATTTCTCATGCTCTTGTCTTCCTTCACCACTTGAAGGCTCCATCTTCTTTTTCTTTTCCTCTTGGTATCAAACTTTTTTGTATTTCATTTGTCTTCTCATTTTAATCCTTTGCTGATAATCTTTGGAACGGCTCACAGCCACACTAATTGTATGGCTAAGAGCTAGAAGACCTTGTAACTCAGAAAAGAAAAACAAGAAAGGAAAGAAGTACCCAGCTGGCTCACAAAATGCTTCCCCCAGCCTGCTGTTGTGGGATATTGTTGTGATTATAGCTTTGCAATAACCAGCTGCTTCCCATCAGTGGGAACTGCATTCATCCAACCCGTCCTGTGCCAGCACAACTGCTCTAGAATCATGTGTGAGCTGTACACAATTCAAGCCACAGGACAGCCAGTACAGATCTAGTTTTGGCTCAAGTTTTTCAAACCCTGAGGTTTTATCGGAAGAATGAAGAGGCTACACAGGAAAATGAAATACAGTCTTGAGTCTCAAAGGGGTGAGGTGGGAAACATTAAAATTGCGTCTTTTGTGTTATTTTTGTTTCATTTTTTTAATAAGTCAAATATCTGCACACAATTTTCTATCAAATAATTTTGTTCATGTACCTACTTTCAGAAATATGTCACTGTCCCACTGAATTCTGCAGAGAAAACAGGATCATGTAATCTCACAGGTCTGTGGGACTCCACAGAATATTCTGTTGCTGTTCGGTGTATCAGTAATGAATCAATATTTTGGAGTGAATGGAGTGGAGAGAAAAGTGGAAGCACGAAAGAGAAAGGTGGGCTGACTACCTGTAAAAGTTTTCTTCAGTTATACCTTGAGGCATTAGGATTTAATAAACTGTGTTTTCAGTCTATTGTCTATTGCATTTAGAATTCTGTTGCTTAAACAGAACATGTGTATTTTGTTTAAAGATAGAAGAGGAAAACTAAAACACAAGAGCAAGTAGTGGAGGAGATTTGAAAAGTGATTCAAAGAATATAGGGCTAAGGAAGAAAATGGGTGAATAGACAGTGAAGAGAGGGAAAATTAGGAGTGCAGATGGAGATTGAACATCGCAAAACAGGATAGTAGCAGAAATGTAGTATAGCAAGTATGTTCAATAAAATTAATCATAAGTAGAGACACTAAATTTCCAGTTATAAAACAAGACTACAAAATCTCCTCTAGGAAACTCTGATACTTAACTATAAAAGAAAGCAGAAGGAAACTTATGGAAAGAGAGAAGCTGTACTTACTAGGGGAAAAAAGGCACAGCATTACACAAGAGAAAACTTATTTTTATTAACTTTCTCTCAGTCTGTATGTTTGAAACCTTTTGTTTACCATATTAGACTATCTTTCTAATATAGCAAAGATATTCAAGTTATTTTTTGTCCTTATATAGCTCCTTCAGAAAAAGTGGATTTGTGGAGGGTAATTGAGTCTTCACACTCACCTGGAAGTAGATCTGTACATCTTATGTGGAAGGTATATACTATTTTTTATACTCTTTATGTGAATTGATAATCATATTGGTATCCTGTAACTGATGTTGTGTTGAAGTATTTTAGTGTTGTAGGACATATAACTGCCAGGGGCGTTTGCTGTCATCAGAAAAAACCTCACTGAACTAAAGCAGAATTAAAAAGGCTTTTGTTTACTAAATGGTAGATGGATAGAGTTTTGTAATGTCTTTGGAAAGGAAGCATTAAATTGTGTTCAGATCACTGGAGAATCTGATTGAAAGTGTTTACAACTACTTTTAAATAATATGGCTTATCAAAGCTATGTTAAATTCACTTTAATCTTTTAGTAAAGTGTCCAAAGACTTTTTGCGTTTCAAATCTCAGGACTTTTGAACCTTTCCTTCAAGGAAATTGTTATGGCTCTCTGTCCTGAAAATGGGACTGAAGAAAGTGCCTTGCTTTGCTAAATATGGTATAATCATTTTGTAATTTGATCTGGACTCTTCAATGCAACATATATTTTTGGTTATGCAAATAACACTGTGAAACACTTACTACTGCTTATTTTTTTTAATAGCCATTAAATAGCTTTCCACCTTCTGGGAGAATTCTAGGCTACAAAATACAGTATTTTCCAGAAAACAAGACTGCACTTAAAATGATAAACAACTCTACTGACAAGAAAATCACTTTACTTTTAAATGAAGAGGCACATATAGTATCTGTTACTGCCTATAACTCTGCTGGAAATTCTCCTGAAGCTATTTTGAGGATTCCATCCGCAGACGAAAAAAGTAAGATTTCTCAATGCCATATTTTTCTCATTACCAAAAAAATTATCTTCATGACATCTGTTTAAGTTTTGCTACAGTGGAAGCAAAATTGTGTTAAGGACTTCTATCATACATCTTTATCTATATCTATACCCATATCTATATCTATATCTTGTTGTTGTGCTTTGCTGTCATGCGTCTGTTATAGATGATTATTGTTAGGGATTTTATTTTGAGATACAGTTGTTAAGATATGAATACTTTCTGATGTTTATTTCTATATTATTTCCATTTTATTATTTTCTGAGGGCTTTTTGGTTTGGTTTGTGGTTTTTTTCTAACCTTGTACCTCCCAAATAAATTTATAGAGTGCTACCCAATTCTGTCACATCCCTTTGCTAGGTCATAAAATTGGTTACCGCAGGACAATATTGCAGAGCATTAAACAGCATCATTCAAAGATGCCTTAAATAGAAGTCTCTAAGATGTGTCAGTGGAAGCAGAGAGAGAAGCCTTTATTCTCGTTTCATGTGCATTCCTGAAGTACCTCATCCCACCCACTGCCAGGGTCAGGAAGTTGGTCTGCTCTAGCACAACAGCTGAGCTCTTTGGCTCTTATGTTTAATTCTGATACCTCTGTGAGCCTTGTATTCCAACATCCTGCTGCCTACCATAATCTAGAAGAGAGTCTACGTTTGAAACACTTGAATAATTTCTGTATCAGTTGTTCATGAAATGAGTGCAAGTGTCCCCCTGAAACTGCTCAATCAAATTCCATTTCTAATCAAAAAACTGGATGTGTAGATGTGCTGTCATCTTGCCCTGGAGGTTTCTGATTACCTCTCTACTCACTTCTATATCCCACCATAAATGTTTTTCTGATTTTTCCATGCTGTGACATGCTTTCCCCTCCCCACCCCTAGAGGCATCTGTTTTTTCCTCTGCTTCATCAGGTCTTTTTTGCCTCTGCTTTGCCAGGTGGTGTTTTCAGTCAGACTTTTATTACGTCTGTTCTGCAGGCTGATGGTGCACTTTTGCTTCACTGTCACTCGTGACCTTGCTGACTTATTTTACTGTTCTTCTGTTGCCTTTGTCGTCTCAATCAAAACTTGCTTATCTGCACAAACTGCAAAATTGATAGTAAATTGGTTTGCAAAATTTTACAAACTGTAAAATTCAGATTCTAAAAGAGAGACTTGTCTTTGGATTCTGTATGTATTTTTGAAGTTTTTATGAAAATAGAATTGCTGATATTATCTGTTAAATTTTTAGCTGCTCAGATTACTGGAACAGCGAGGACCTTACCATCAAATGAAGAAGTGGTTGTGGAATGGGTAGTCTCTAAACCAGAAGCAACAGAATATGTAGTTGAGTGGTTTGAGGAATTGGAGATGGATCCTTTTAGTAGATCGTGGCAATATGTGTCGAATTCTACAAACTGGAAAACTAACAAAAGTACGTTTATTTATCGGCTGCAGCTGTAATAATGTACAGATATGTATGTATTTATAGGTAGACTGGAAAGAACAAACAAGGATGAACTCATCCAGCTTTCCTCAGACCATTTTAAACATAGCAGTGTTATTACATGTTTTATTGAAATCTCTGCAAGTAATTTAATAGCAATTTTAACTCTTTCAAATTTTCATGCAACATGAAAGGTGGTGTTTGCTCCCGTCTAAGATTAGGCTTCAGATTTTGTGTTTAAGCACTTGTGTGGCTTCATCTTATGCCAGTAGGGAGGCAGATGTACACTATTTTAGCAGAGAAATCTACAACAAAAAAGATTAATTTAAATATGGGAAAAGATCATGATAGTTCATGTGTTTTAGAAGAGAGCAAGAAACTTGAAGGAGGATTTGAGTGAGAATTCTACTTTGAAATAAGCAAGTGGAGTGATTGATCAATCTGGCGTGTTAGATGTTATATAACCACATTTGTATTATGATCTAAGGCACTTTTAAGAGTTTTCAGTGACCTTATGAAGCACTGACAAATAGAGGAAGATCTTAGTCTTTTTCCTAGAGGCTGACGTTTTAAAAACAGATAATCTCTGTAACTGCTAATGTTTTGGCTATGCCTCTGTAGTTTCAATGAAAAACCAAAAAGGGTACAGAGCTCAAGAGATGTGTGCAAAAGGCAAAGTTGTGAATGTTGATGTCAACGTGAATATCCCATGTCCATTACCATTAGTTAATACAATGCATGTAATTTTCCTTATACATTTGGATTTGGGTGGTGACCACTGCTCTGGAGAGCCACTCTCAGGGTGAAAAACCTTCTCCTAATATCCCTGACACAATTTCATGCTGTTCCCTCAGGTTCTAAGCATTAAGAGGTGGGGTTCCACTGTACCTTTTAAACTATTTGATGCATGAGAAACTGTCTTTTGCAGAGCAGTAAACATAAAGATATCTGAAATTAAAAGTATTACTGTAAGTGCAATTTTTTACTGGTTATTTGAAAATAGAAACTTCCTCCAAAACCATAAACTCTTTTGAGATGAGTAAGTGGGTTCATATGGGGAAGTTATATAAGGCTGAAGTCTAATGACCCATTCAAAGTATTTCTAGTGAAAAATGAGTCAGAAACCACATGCTCTTATGAATACTACTAGCAAAAAAGTGTGTTAAGGGCAGTAATGAGCATTCAAGGTTATAAATACATGTTGTGCTTGCTAAAGAGTTGAAGGAAATAATCTGTAACACTATATTTAGAACTTGGTTGGGATTTAGTCTATTTTCATTGTATTAATCTCACACAGAGAATTGTATGTAAATATTCCTTTTTTTCCCTTTACAGAAAACTTTAAACCATTTGTATGCTATAACATCTCGGTCTATCCTCTTTATGGAAATAAAGTAGCAGCTCCATACACCGTACAAACTTATGTTCAACAAAAAAGTATGTATTTTAAACTAATAATGTTGTGAAAGATATATTGTAGTCTGTCTGTCAGGATGTATTGTCTTTGATCAATTTAGTACTATCATTATTTGAAAGAGATGGAGAAAGTGGAAAAATCCCAAGGTTTCAGGCCTCTTGATTTCTGTTTTGTTCAGCGACAAAATTGTTCAGTAAGAAAACATGCATCTTGTGATACTGGGATATTGCTGCTTCAATCCACTAATTTTTTGTAAAGTTTACATACTTTACACAAAGCACTTGGAAAGTGTACAGCTACAAGCATGAAAGGATTTTTTTAAACTAGTTATCTCTTCAGTGTTACAGTTCATTAAGATATATGCTTGATTTTAGTGCTTGACTGCATTTGTAAGTCCTAATGTATGATGAAATTCTACTGACAGAATAAAATGAATGGTTTGAAAAGCTTGCTTTTTGTTAAATTTTATAATGTAACAAAATATTTGCAGTCCTGCACATAAAAAATAGTAAGAAGCCGTGACATTTGTAGTTAGATAGAAATCGTAGATGAAATAGTGTTGAGGAGAGGGAAGAGGAGGAATGTTTCTTTATTTGTAGAAGTTTAATGTGAATTTAGTGATTTATACACACAGCTGTAAGAATGTAGTTTACTGGTAATTTTAAGATTTCATGTGAAAATGTTGATTTGTGTGTGTGCATATATAGGACAATGCTCTACTAAACAGCATTAATTACTGGGAAGAGGTAGTGGAATATTTTATGTTTGAGTAATACTTACTAGCACAGTTAGAGCTGTGTGTCGAATGCTTTCCTGTTCATAGGTAGCTATGACAGCACTCAAGGTTGTCAGAGAATGGGAAGCAAGTTATTTGTTTTAAAGCTGAAATGCAGGGAACTCTTCCTGAGAAGTTATGAGCAATGCGTGTGAGGTGGTATTGTGTAAGTAGGAAGGCTTTGTCTAATGTAATGTGCAAGACTGGGTGTACTGGAGACACCAGTTAAATCTCAGCTCAGCCTGAGACGTCCTGCACACTCAGTGACCTTGCATCTGAGTTCCCCCATGAGTATGTAGCGTTGCTTTACCTCTTGATCTGTCTCTGATCCTGTGAGGAAAGGCAGTAGCACTTAGAACTATGCTAACACCAGAATAAATGAGGGGAAGTTTTATCAGAAGAAATCCCATATAAAGAGGGTGAGAAAAGTTAAGGACTACGTCAGAGCACTGACATTACATATTTTCTTGTGCATTTGTTGCTCCTAATTTTACTGGTATGTGTGAAGTAACACAGATGGATAACATTGTGGAATATTGACTTTTAGTACTTTTTCTTTCTGATGCTTCTATGTAGAACCATCAGAAGGACCTGTGGCTCACACAGGCATTCCAGGAAAAAATGAAGTTACAGTAACATGGAATAAGATTTCAAAGGATAAAAGCAACGGATTTATCACTAACTATACAATATTTTATAAACCTGAAGATGGAAAAGAATTGAGTAAGTGTACACTAAACAGTGATGTTTTCAACAGAATTATGACAATATGCTGTCTACAGATAGTTATTGTCATAGTTACTAGCAAGCTTTGTTATTGTGTATCATATTGTATATTATATGTAAATATGTCTGAAAATACTGGTTCTAAAGTGTGGCTTATGTACAGATTTAAAAAATGTTTAGTTTCAATGGAAATGATGTGGTATTCTAGTGAATAGTCCCTACTTTAGTACTTTAATGCAATATGTGTCCTTTTTCTCAGTTTCTTTTTTCTGAACTTATTTTATACAGCACTGCTTACTCTCAGTTTACTAGTAGTGTTGTACTACCCATGGTAATACAGTCGTGACTGTTGGCTTCATTGTCCTTCTGCTTCTCAGATGTAAATGTGACGGATCTAGGTGATAAACTTAGTCAGTGTATGGCAGCACTATTATTCCTCTTCCCTTTCCAGACCAGGATGAAAACTGACATATGAGGAACATTTTGCAGATTGTTTGCCATTAACAGTTTAAAAAAAAAAAAAGAAATTTACCAGATTATGCCAAAGTAATGAGTATTATTTGTCAGATAGTTGCTGTTTTACCATTTTACGTATGTACTAGTGTTCCTCCCTTTTTTGTCTGTCTTCCATCATGACACACCTTTGAACTCAATCGAAAAATTAATGACAGGAGTAGAGGAGCTAAAATATATTGGAGAGTCATAGGTCTTTTGCAAGTTCATGGATCATGAGGGTTCAGTGGGTTTATAAATTCCATTCACATCTTTGGAAGGACATGCCTTCAGCTTCTGGAACCCTTCAGCTTCTGGAACACTGTGGTGGAAATTTTCTGTTAAAAATGTTTTTACAGTCAATTTTATATTAAAAGCAAATTAGGAAATAACAGTTGAGAAGCTAAATTAAGCTGCCCAGAAATAGTTTCTCTGGGCATAGTTTTTAGATCAGTTTCTTCAGATGCTTGATTTTTTGTGCTTGGTATTGCTTTTCTGGTCTGGAGGCTGATAGCATAACTTTGAGCATATTCCTAATCTCTACCTCAGGAACAGTATCCATACGATCTGACAGTGTAATGCTATCTGTTCAGAGCTTCTTTAGTTTAAATCTCAGCAGAATCTTTTATGAAAAGGGTTTTGGTAGCCTAAATTTCTCTTCCTGTACAATTTATGAAGAATGCTGTTGGAACATTCAGTGCTTCAGAAATGTTTTTTTCCCTGCTATTTTATGAGACATCACTGTTAACAGGCACCTAACACAATCTCTTCTGAAAAGTTCTCAAACTTTCAAATCTTGTGATGTCTTCTGTTTCTTCTGGATATCCAGTTTACAACCAGGGCATGAGTATTCTTGGTAATTTTTAAATTGAAAGAGAAAGCTAATTATTTCTTTCAGATTTAGTCCTCTACATGCTATTTTTCCTGCCACGTTGGTTTCTGAGTAATTTAATGCTGACTGCTTTGTGCAGGGTCATCCTTGTGACATGCAGCCTCATGTTACAGAGCAACACATGTCCATATTACTTCTAGTGTAAAGCAGGCTGTGTCCATTTTAGGGGTTCAGATTATTTTCTTTAGAAAATTAGTTCTAAATATGAACTCAGGGGAGTTAAATTTAAATGACAGAAACATACCATTCTGAAACATACCGTACTGATGTTTTTTGAGGCTTCTCTGATGTCACATCTTCTTGATGAGAATAGAACATGGGGTGTGTGCCAATGTAACTTCACTGGTGGCCTTTAACTCTAGAACTTCACTTTTCCCTCCTTGATTTAAGAGAAACTCAGTTTAACTCTGGGCGTATTGCAGCATAACTGTTTCCTGAGTATTACTTGACTGAACTGAATAATGACATGAGATGACTTAGACTTTATGCACCAGAAAAATGTTTCAGCGACTGTAATTTCATAGTAGGAAGATGCTTTCGGTACTGTTAGTAGACATAGGATGGTAGAATATATGCCCTGCTTAAAACAAATTTAAAGGTGAAGCACATCATATACTAATTTCAGTATTGGACAAGGTATTGGAAACATTGAGTTCTATTCATAAAAGCATTTTGAAACTTGGTGTCTAAGTTTTATTTGGCTCCCCGCCAAGTCCCCAGACCTAGCACAAAACCCTCTGGCAAAGAGGAAAGAAAAAAAAAAACTGTGAAAAAATCCAGACTAGCCGAACTATATTAAAATAAATGTATTTATGTATATTACAGTTAAATACAGTTGAAATACTATATACAATTCCAAAAGGAAAAGGGAAAGGGATCAAAAAGGACAAAACCAAAATAGATATACACAATCAAAAACTCAGGATCTAGCAAACTAAAGAATTAGCAAAAGAATATCTTACTACTTTCCTTGGGATAGCACAATCGCCCAAACGCCGCCGCCACGCTACCAGACCCCGGATCGGCAGGAACAACAGGCCCCGCAGGCCCGGCCAGGCCTCAGCTCCCCCACAGAAACAAGACTGGCTGCGGGAATCTGCTGTCTCCAAACCTTGCCAGAAGGGAAGAGAGGAAGAGGCTTCTCTCTCCATCTATTTATATGTTTGGGTTACATAAAGGAATAGGATGGAATACTTCCTTCCTTCCTGGCGACCAGGAAGGAAGGCCTAATACTTAAAACCATTACACTTGGAAAAAAATTCCTGTTGATTTTGGCTTTCCTTTGCCATAATTGGGGTGATATCCCAGTGCTGGTAGATTGCATCTTTTTGGATTATCAGTGTCTAACTGCATGTACTAGAAATACAGGTAAACTTCACAAGCTACAGAAACTATTTTAAGTTCCTAATTTCTGAGCCAACTAGTTTAAGGAAATAAAGTTCTCAAAACACCGTTTTCAGTGATAAAATAAACTACAGGAGATCATAATTCACCTGTCTTTAATATTAGAAAAAATATTTGTATTTAATTTTGAAAAATAAATACATAATGGTTTGTGTATTTACTTTCAATTTTAAGTAGTATTGATAAACATTTTTTAGTAATTTTTCTCCATAAAAGGATTAATAAGATCACTTTGTATTTCAAATTGTCTTTAAAATACTTTATGATCTGTTATTGTAAATGTTGCTAAATAATTGTACAGTTCCCTGATATAACACTATTTTTTGTGTGTTTATTGACATAAATCTTCTCCTAAAAAGATGAAACAGTGAACTCTAATGATCAACAATACAGACTGAAGTCCTTGCAGGCTAATACACAGTATACTGTCTATATCATGGCAAACAATGAAGCTGGTGGAACCACCGGAGAGCCAAAGACCTTCAAAACTTTGAAACTGGGTAAGTAATATTCCAGATTAGTTACCACTATTTTAAAAATGGGTTTGGGAGTAAGGAATACAGAATTTGGGACGCTGTTTAGTCGTTTGTCAACTTTTTTTTTTAAAGGACTGTTGAACAAAACAAGGAAGAATTGCCAGCAGTAGCTGAATTTAACACAATTTCACTGACCATCTCACAGACTAAAAGCTCAAGATTAGAAATCAAACCCAGTTGTCAGTAATGCTATGGATGGAGTGCTATGGATGTTTGTGGAAGCAGCAGTTTGTTTGCTATCAATTATGGGATGGAATGCCTAAGAGTTTATTAAAAAGTAGACTTTTCCGTCTGAGGTATTAGGTTTAGAATAACCAGGCATTGTATTTTATCTTTTCTGGTATATAAGCTTAACTGATAAATGAGTGCACAGGTTATGGCCAGTATGTGTGGGGAAATACCTTTTCCTATTTCTTGCTATTTGTTCTAGCCAGATATTACCAAGGAGATTGGCATGATGGCAGAAGTTCAGACATTTCCCCATTTCAGCTTCTGGAACAATGTTTTCAGTACCTTCCTAAAATGTCATAGTGGTGGCCAAATTGAAATTTAAAAAAGTGCATGAGCTATTCCTAAACTAGTCATGGGACTCAAAGCTAATTCATTTTTTACCTGTAAATTATTCTGCTGATTGCTAGTCAAATACAAGGTACGTTAGACTGTGCTGAGGTAAGGTCTCTTGCTGTCAGTACCTGCCTCTAGTACTTGGAAGCTATCTCAGAAATCTGTGCAGTGTTTCAGTCAGAGTAACTGTATTTTTTGTGATTTAAAATCTATCTCCTGGACTTAACTTGCTATTTATTTTGTTGTAACTGATAGAAGTGGCACTATGTGTCAGTGTGGGGTGACTGTAAAAGAACAGGTGCCCAAAGCAGTGATAGAGTCCTCATCTTAGGTTGCTTTCAAAAGTTGGCTTTGTATGGCCCTAGGCAGTTTGATTCTAATTTTAAAGTTGGATGAGGTGACCTACAGATGTCCCCTCCCATCTAAATTACTGTCCAATTCTATTAAATAAAGGAAATTTTAAAATACAATACATGTGTTCCTGAGAAATCCTGAGAAGTCTCATTGTGACCTGGTTTTCTGGCTGAGTAACTATGGCTTGTTGGATTCAGAATACTCATCTTTTGACATATCATACAATGCACACCATACAGTATTCTGAGTAATTTTGGCTCTTTAGAAATGTGCTAATTAGGTGACTTGGATGTTGAAAATTAGCTATCTTCAAGGAATACATGAAGAAATGACAGACATCTGTGGGCTGATTGTTGTTTTGTTTTTTCTGTTTGTGTGTTTTTTCCTCTAAAGATAAAGAAGATATTATTTTAATTGCTCTACTTGTTGGAATAAGCGTGTTCTGTCTGTTAGGCCTTTGGGTAACATGCGTTTTGAAAAAACATGTGTAAGTACATTTTCTACTGTCTAAAACCAAATTCAGCCTGTTAATTCTACCTTGTAAAAGGCAAATTTTTATATATCTTATAAATACTTCTGTTGGGCTCAAAACCAATGTCAAATTAAGAAAATAAGCAATTAGAGTAGCAAATAAATAAGCATCTAGGTTATACTTTAACTGCAGTTTATGTGCTCTAGTCCAAAAACAAGTACTAATTTTAGAAAGTTCAGTAAATTAGAACAAAATAAATAGGAGAAACAGATTTATTTGTCACCTATATAATTCTGTGGAAAATGCTATATGCCATTTGCAGTTCTATTGTTAGTCAGTTGAAGGGAGCATACCTAAAGTCAGTTACTGAAAAATTAATAATGCCAAGAACAAAGTTTCCTAGGCATGTAGGAAATATATCTGCTAGTACGGCACTAGAACATATTTCATATAATTGCTTATCTTAGCTATAATAATATTGCTTTTGTTACTTCATGATGCTTCCCTTGAGCTGTAAAAAAGTCATGCTTTGTGTGAAAGCATTTGGATGCTTGATCCATGAGTATGGATCTGTATCTGTATGTAATTCATAATCTGCTGTCACAGGTGTCCCCTGCCAGATTTGAAATTGCTTTCTCAGAGCATGGGGATGTAATAACATCATAACAATGAATCTGAGGGGTTTTTTGAGGTTATAAAATATGTTTTTCTTTCACATGAAAGTGACTGGGTCGTTTGGCTGAAGCTTAATGAGAAGGTTAAAAATCTTAACTGCTTTGGGGTGTTCTAAACTATTAGAACTAATATGGTTGTCTAGCGAAGCATCAGGTGATAAGTATGGCTGAATAAATAAGTGTAATTTCCAGCTCTTTTACATCTTCTTCTGTGTTGTGGATTCTGTATTTTTGCAATAATAAGAAACTATATTTTGTTTCTGGACAATGTTTGAGATGCAGTTGAGTGTTTATATTCTTGTGTAATCAAATTACAATGTGAAAAGTCAAGCTTTGGACTGTTTTTCATTCCCTTACATATATACCCAGTATCAAAGAGTGATTCAATGAGTGAGCATCATTTATCTGCTGCTAACATTGGAACCCAGCTTAGCTCTCGTGTGGTGTAGTGCTTGGGATACTTTCCTTGGGCCAAGTTTACCTGAAGTGGCTTTTCACTGAAGAAACACCCTGAAACATGATCACAACAGATTTTGTATACAGCCTTATTTTGACATGCTATTATTTCATATATTATAATATAGTATATTATAAGAAATATAAAAAATAGATACATAAGTATATACATAGAAAATATATAATGTAATTTAAAATTACTTTTGTGAGTTATTAATTTTTCTACAATGTCTCTGTAACCCAAAAGGTCTTGTTGAGATCTTTTGTAATAAAAGTCAGTGCATGGGAAAACAATTTCATTGAAAAAAGGCTGTGTTAATATGGAAAAGACCTCCTTTGTGAAAATTTGGTATTTTAGCAATATGTGGACCTTCCGGAGGTTTGTTAATTTTATTTTTAATAATCTATTTCTGTCATAATTTGACTAAAATTACTGTCTCAATGATAGGTTTAAGAAGGTTTGCTGGCCTGATATACCAAATCCTGCAGAGAGCATTGCAGTGGAATGGCCTCTTGCTACTTCTATGGTAATAATTGCAATCTTATGTATTAAAGAAGGAATCAAATGGAGAGAAAAGAAGTCCTTCTCTGACAGTAATTTTATAACTTTTAAAAAAAGTATATAGAGTTTCATTCTTCTTTTTAAGTGCTACAAAATACTCTTCATAACAGAGAACATGCATCTTCATAAAGTATATTCTTTTAATTCTCATGTGATAACGAGAAATAATGTTTTGAAGTTCCTGAGTGGTTGGCAGACATGGTTGATTTAATATAGTCAATTCAATTTACACAGGTTTTTGCATCTACTGAATCAGGTTCCCACATTTGGATAAGTCCTCCATTCTCTATAAAAATGTATTGCCACATGTAGTAAGATTTGGCATATTATTGTACTAATATTTCTGTCTTTTTATTTGTTGAATATTTATGCCTTATTAAAGTTTTGATGTGTATTTGAATGAAGTGGAGTTGATTAGTTTTACGTAGAAAGTGTAATCTGTGGAGAATGAGATTTAAAGTTTTTTCCCCCATAAGTGACTGGTTAGAGTAGAAAAGATGGACACAGTCCAAACCTGATTCTGAGCTTTCATGGGAACTTCTTGTTTCATTAAGCACAGAAGACCTACTATGAAACTGTTTAACAAATGAACAGAATAACATTGTCATTTTTAGTACTCATTCACATATAACTGCATCCCTGCTGAAATGCACATGAACTCTTTATTAGTGCACTTCTAAAATTATGAGTCAAATAGAGCTCAAATGGCAATAATTTATCTTTAAAAAACCAAACTAATATGTTATCTATCTGTATGTAACTCTCCAATTTATCTCTTGGTACTGACAGAATAATTCACTTTTGAAGAAGTTGGCATCTGAGGCTAAAACTGTAGACTTTGAAGACATAAATGTTTTGGAATATTGTTTTCCTGAAGAAAACCATGTTTCTGAATGTATTGATATTAATGCAGAAGACATGATCAATGGAGATAAAAAGATACTGCATAAACAAGAAAATGATGTTGCTAAATGTTTTTTGCCATCCATGCCTTATGTGATCACTGATCAATTTACCAGAAGCCAAATGAAGTCAACTTTGATACTAGTGAAGGAAATCCAACCCATGGAAATGCTGGCAGATGATTTGTGTGGATCCCAACAGAATTCAATCAAAAATGAAGAAAATGATGATGAAGTTTTAAAGGTGGAAGATTTCAATGAAAAAACACTGTTCAATCCATACCTTAAAAATTCTGTTAAAACAAGGGAATTTCTTATTTCTGAGAGCTTGCCAGAGCACAATATGGATGAACACAAAAGCCAGTCAAGTGTCTTACCTCCTTTTCAACAAGATGTTGCAGGACAACCCTACATAACACTGGACATGTTCGAGCCGGCCACTGCTCAGTAGCGTGGGAAGATTTTCCGTTGTAAAATCCCCCTGTGAAAAAACTCTTGGCACTGCTGCTCATGTGCATTCCTATGTTTTAACCTGTCTGGTCTCAGTTAATTTGGATGGAAACACCCTCTTCCTTCAAACAGCTGTGAAGTTGTTCTTTGCACCGTGTTTATATGTGTCAGGGTTCACTTCTGGGGTTTTTTCGTTTGGCTTTTTTTGTGGTTTTTTTTGTTGTTGTGTTTTGCTTTGTTTTGTTTTGTTTTGTTTTTGGGTGTTTTAGGGGGGGTTGTTTTGTTTGTGGGTTTTTACCAGACATGCCAGTACTGAGGCAAAAGAAATAACTGTTGTTATTTCTTCTTAGTTCTCCCATAATCAGCCTGCTAAAACAAACTTGTATTTGCTGCAAGAGGATCCAGTAATGCAAACAGCTCATTGATTTCCCCCCCAGGCAGCCAGTTCCCAAGGCTCAGCTCTACTGGGGAAACATGGACTGACTTGAATAGAACCAGAATCTGACGAATTCTTACTTCAGTTACACGAAATAAAACTACCGTCCTGTTCTTACTTTCCTTGACTGTTTTATATATGGTTTTATGTATAGTGTTCCTTTTGTATCACAAATACCTTGTAGATTTCAGTAGTTGTTGTTTTGTATCTTGACTCTTGAATCAGTGGTTTGGCTTATATTTTCTTTGTCTTTAATGAGAGTATATTTGTATGTTATCTGCATTTTAGAAAAGATACGGTTATGCTGTCTATGTAGCTCCTTTCCTTTCTCTCATGTTTTTAGTCATCCTCTGCATTTTGTGCTGCTTTTGTCTCTTCTAATTGTTTCCTGATTTTAAAAACTATTTACTGAAGGATAACTTCTTATCTTTTTATTCCTTTGCCTCTGATTTCTTGCAGTTTAAATCTGTTTCTCTGATATTTTCAACTAAAAAAAAAACTAAAAAAACTAAGTATGGCATCTTGTGTTGGAATAAGCACTAAGTTAGGAAGTTATTTTTCTGAGAGTTATGAAAAAAACACTAAGTCTACAAAATATCACCATATATCCTCTGGTAGATGATTTAGGATTAGATATTTCTACATGAAGGCTATAAATTTTGTAATTTGTTTTATGATTTTGATAAATCGTAAAACTACTTGTGGTTTCCATTTTATAAAGCGACAATTAAGAGGGAAACAATCACACTAATTTTTTTTTTTTGGCAGGAAAGAGGCCATTACTGTAAAATTCTTACTGAAATATTTACTCTGTTAAATAACAGATTGAAAAGGATGGAGAGTCTAAGTAAATTGGTCTTCATTATGACACATGTGACATATGGTCATTTTAATACTTCAAAGTATTTTTACAGTGTTTAAAGGCTTGTTGTCATCAGTCTTGTTTGCACATAACTACAGACTTTGTTTGGGATAAAAAAAAAGATACAGGAGTTATGGGGATAGAAAAACAAGAAACAGATGTGAATAGAAGTAGAAAGCCTTTCCTTTCTGTGCAGGAAGAGAAGTGGGAGAATGGAAAATATATTGTCTAGCATGAATGAGAAGACTGAGCCTTTCTCTGGATGTATTGGCTATTACTTGCATTGTGTTGTGGAAGACAGGGTAAAGTTTGCATTCAGGATTTTTGTCTATAGTTTGGAAGCTGCTTTTACTTACAGTGATATTTGTAGTTTTCAAGGAATGATAAGAAGACAATTTCTGCAAATGTTCCCTGTTTAGCATCACAGTTTTCCACCTCTCATGTTTGTTGGGTCACTTTCTCAACTATAGTTCTATAAACCATACTGCATGTATGTTTGTTCTTATAAGCCTTTGCTCACTTAGGTAGGTCATGCTCTGAAATTAGCATGGGACACAGCCTTGGTTAGGTCAGTGCTGCTTCTGCTGTTTCCCTTACTTCCACGCTTCTCACTCAGAACTACATTGCTGTTCCTAGGGTTCAGAACTCACTGACTCAATCACAGAATTTTTTTTCGCTTAAATCTCAGTATTGTTTTAATATCACAAGATATAAAAATAAACAGATGCAGAGACATTTCAGAGCTGTCTAGGAATTTTTTAGCAGCCATATGAAAGCTGCATACTCTGTGTTGAGATCGAGACAGGTAAAAATTAAAAATAGTCCAATTTGTAACATCTCTTAGCTTTTGGAGGCTAAGTATAACCTGATTTTCTGTCCCATTTTATTTCCTTCTGTATTGATATTCTGATTTTCTATCCTCATTTTTCTGTTTTCCTTGCCCATTATTTTCCCCGAAAAAGCAAAATGCAAGTAACTGGGCTCAGTACATTCCAGAAATTAAGGCTGCATTTTGCACACGCTTTGAAATGCCAACTTCTTGTACTTGGTTTGTTTTGCATTGGGAGTTGTACTCTTCCTGTCCTTTTACAATTTGTCCTTCAAACTAATGCTGTGACTCATTAAAAAAATAAAACTGAGAGAACACAGAAAAGTTTTTTATTGATTTATACTAAATACACCATTTAGACATTTTAGATTTTCATGTTCATTTAGAAATGTGTTCCTACTTTGAGAGGGATTTACAATAGTATTTGAGTAGTTTGACTATTTGAACAATTATTCCACTTTTATAATACCAAGTGGCAGTTGGTTGGAAATTACAGTACTTTAGCATTTTTTGTGCATATTTTGATACAACACCTGGTGCTATTATTGCTAGAGAGCATTTTTTATTAAATTTCATTTCATCTCACCATCACTGATCTGGAAAATGCTCATTTTTACCCCTCCTTAAAATATAGAAAATGACTCTTCAGTGTATGGGTCTTTGCAAGGTTAATAGAGATCAGACTGTGGCGTAATTTTAAGAATATATTGATGCATCTTCAGAATTGTCATTCTTCTGTGTATCATACTGGAAATTCCTTTCTGACCTGAAGGCTTATGTCCCATAAATTATTAGTAGGTCATGTTTTGAACTTAACAGATTTTTAATTACATTAAAAATTCAGTCTTTTTTAATCTGAGTTTACCTTTAACTACCCAGAACTTTGAATTCTTTGAGCAGGAATTTGTCAAGCTTTTTGATATAAGTGAGTGCCTTCTCATAGGCAAATTTTCCATAGTGCATAACCTGTCATATCTCTGTGTTCTTTGTGCCCTTATAGAGGGGAAATTGCCCACATAGAGGGGAAAAAAGAAAGTCAATGGTTAAAGCAGTGAAGAGATGGATTTAGGCTAATTTTAAAGGCTGATACTCATGTAATGATTCAATTTGCTTTTATTTACAGGTGCATTACCTATCTAAATGAAATTAATTTAAATAAAATGGAAAGGCTTTCTGACACATGCAGGAATGTTAATAGTTTCAGGAAGATATCCAGCAAACAGAGGAGTAAAAACACATGCAGCAAATGGAGCATAATGGCTACATGCTGAAAGAGCCATGTCCTGAGCAGGCTCTCGAGGCATCTGCTTTTGTGCTTGCTATCAGCAAGTACTTGTGTCTGGGAGAACAAGGTGGGGAAGGGAAGAGGCAGCCTCTTCAGGTGTCTGCCTGAACACGGGAAGCTTCATGTAATCCATAATAAAGTGTGACCAGAATGTGCTTTAAAGATTATTACAGTGACACCATTTAGGGAAGTTTGTCTTAGTACCAAAACAGCACCCTTGCCTCATCCACAGCAGAGTCCTGCAGTGGTGGTGAAGAGAGGCAATGTGCACAGAGGGGTGGTCCCCATGGCTCTTTGGTGCACATGTAGCCAGGCACATGTTCTTTCACCAATGATGCATCTCCTCCAAGCACAGGAAAAAGCTGTTTCTGTTCAAGCAGGAAGAGTTTTACTGCCACAGGTCTGATCCAGAAATAGTCTTCATGAGTTCCATGCTTTTTGCCAATTGCTTGGGTCAGTGGTGATTACTTATCTAGGCAGAGCAGGGCGGTGATTCAAGCTGTAGAAGTGCATGAGAACAGCCTTCCTGTCAGCGAACCCCAGCATATTCATCAGCCCACGGGGACAAGGAGACAGTAATCTGGGCCTGTTTCATGTGGATTGGCTATTGTGTGGCCCCATCCAAGGGGATGGTGTGCCAAGTGGGCTGTGGAATTGTGACCTGCCTGGCAGCAGGCAGGTGCTAAGCCTACCCATTTGGCCGGGACTTATTATCCCACTCAGGAATGCATGTGATGGAAGAACATAACAGCTTTTGCTGACAAATGGAGAGGAAGAAGAATAGCCAAGGGGAATTGCTAAACTGTCAGAAAATAAATATTAAAAAAACCACAGTTACTGGAGCAGTCAGTCTGTCTGACTATTACAAGAAACATGTGCTGCCATCTCTTGGCATGGTCCTGGAGGCTTGAACAGGCTGTGGAGTGCTGGGGCCTAGCTGGTCCACCCCCCAGAAATGCCCTGAGAGGCCAGACTTGGGGCCGCACTGTGCTCCTGAAAGCAGTGGATCTGTAGCGTGCCTGGTTCCCAGGAGATGCCCAGGCTCCAGTCCAGACTCCAGTCCACTGTCCCAATACCACAGTGCTCTCTCACTGGCCCCAGTTAACGATGCTGGCTTGTGTCTGCTGCTTGGCTGCATCCTGGCAATAATGAGTGTGCCAGGCACTTGCAGCCCTGAAGAGCATTCTCTGAGGAGCTTTACTTGGGATTCTGGTGCTCAGAACCTGCCCCATGTCACTGTGCACTCAGTAATGGGCTGTGCTGGTGGTACCTGAGGACTGGTTGAGTGCTGCTGGAGCTGAGTGGGTGGCTCCTGCAGAGCTGTCCCCTTACTGAAACCTTCTGCTGGCCCCTGACCCAGCTTCCTGCCCAATCTCACTGCGTGACTCAGGCGTTATCGTAAAAGGAAAACCAGGGTGATGCCTGCTACCCCAGTGCACAGCATGTTTTCATTTTCCAGGCGAGCCTGGAGTCAGATTAACTGGCTTTGAAAGTCATCCTGCATCTCCCAGTTGAGTCATCAGTGCTCAGAGCCCTCTCTGGCTGCGCCAGGAATTTCCTAGCTATTTTGTAGGGAGTGGGAGGAATATTTTGGCTCTGCTAGTTATTTCATAGTAGATGGAGACTGCTGGGAAGTCAGAAAGGCATTGGATCACTTTGCCACTAACATCACAAATGTCTGGAAAATGCACAGAAGATGCTTTTGCAGAGAGATTCCATGTGACTGTGATTGTCAGTGGTCAGGACGAAGCAGTAATCCCCCAGCCACCCTCCCACCACATCGCCCTGTAAGTGTGGGTTGGCAGGGCTCCTGTGCACCATCCTGAGGCTGTTGTGCTGTGTTGCTCTCAGTGACCATCCTGGCTGGACAAACCCAGGCTACTCCAAGGCTAGCTCAGGGTTAGGCACATCCCCTGCTCCTCCACAGCAGACTCTGCTGACCTCTGCCATGGAGAGTGGAGAACTGTTTCCAGGAACTGGGCTGCTTCTGGCATTCTAATGTGTACACTGCACAAGTATGTGTTTTCAGTATTGGTCTGGCAGCAAGGAAGAAGTCTGTAAAAGACACAGCTGCTGCCTCCTCTTCTGTGCACACTTTGTCCTGCAGTTGTGAACCACAACCACACTAATGCTCAATCAGCTGAGTGCAGGGGAGGAGGACACACAAAAAATGCTGTCTCTGTAGAAGCTTGAGGGGCCTTATGTGAAACAGTGGTAAGTGAACTACTGTGCTCTAAACTAACATTTTGGAAAAGGAGTCTAGTGTTTTATTTGTGCCTAATACCACCAAAGCGCTGAGGCACATGATGTGCCTCAGCTGGCTCTTCTGTGGCAGCAATCGTCTCTGGTGACACATAACACCCCCATCCCCACGCTCCCTCAGTGTCACACAGGTCCGAGTCTGTTCAAATGAGAGTTTCAGCCAGGAATGGGATGCTGTCTTTCCCCAGCTGCCCCCACCTTGAAGCCTTTTGGGAAGTTGACCAGCCTTTGAAGGTCCACCTCTGCTTTTTTAGTACTGAGAGCAATGTCACACAGAGCTGTCACAGACAAGCTCTGTCACGCCTTTCTTGGAAATGAGTCTGTGAGGGTAGACAGCAATACTTCTATTTCCAGGAGCAATTGCAAAGGCAGGACTAAAGGCTATTCGCCTGCTGATGAACACGCCCACATGTGGGGGGTAGCCTTTTATCGTGGTATCTCATGGTCATGTCTCTCATGCCTATGAGGTAGTGACCCAGACTCTTCTCCTTTCTTGGTTACTATTTAAGTCAGCCTCACAAAACACTGACTCCAGGACACAAGGTACGTATGGAATTTTGTTTTGTTTTCTTTCTGTGTATTATGTACTACAGAAATGCAATATTCAGGCTCAGTCAGGTAACAAAGAAGAAGACACTCAAAACTGACCATAAAATAAATTGTAAAAAGCAGATTTTATATGACAATATGCATGCAGCTTGCAAAAGAACAAAGACAGTGAACTAGTATTAAAACACATTTCCATACAGAGACAGCTTATGCAGCAATTTACAAGTTTAACCTCTGGCTGGAGTACGCAAGCCCTTTAAAGCTGGCATTCAAATTACCACTAGCTTAATCAGCCATACTTAAAGTACATAGTAAAATTTAACTTAACGTTTACATTCACCATTCACTAGCCATCCAATCCAGCATCAAGGCACTTTCCTTGTTGGTGTATCTGTTCCTGTGTCGCACACCTCTGCTTACCTAGATGCATATATTGGCACAGCATATTGGGTGACCAGTAACTCCTTATCCCCAAATAAAAGCAATTGGTTACCAGACATCCCTGGCTGTATCAAAGTGTCAGGCTATATGTGACACTGTAAACAAAACTGGTGTGTTAAAAAAAACACGGCAAGTTGACTGGATCCATTAACAAATGTGCTTTGATGACAAAAAGTGATAGGTGTTACCAGTTTCAACACTGCAGAAGAATGCTCATCTATCACAGCCGTGATCACCGGAGAACAGCTGACACTTTAGGCTGAGCAGGAGGATGTGGAGCTTTCCAGCTATCAGTCAACAGTTGTGCCATAAGTGTTTTTCATCTATTGTTACAGAAGTGTGCTTCTGCAGAGTAGCAATGACGTTATTGCATATATCCCCTTCAAGGTTGTCTTTGCAAATAAATACAAGTACTAGCTAAGGCTGCATTCTGGGAGGTACTTGCTGCCCACCCTCTCTCTGCACTACAGTTAAGGGGGGGGGAAGTGGATAATTGTTGAAATCCAGCTCTTTGTCATTATTTTTAAGTTTGTTTTATCAAATCTGGTGGCCTTAGAAATGCATCCTTGTGCATGAAGTCAGCACTGCTTTCATTTTCAGGAATGGCTCAGATTGCACAAGTACTACAAAGGAAACAACAGTGATAGCGAATATACATGCATTTCAGCTTTTTTTTTTTTTTTAACTGATGTTTTCACTTTAAAGGAAGAGAAATGGGAATTTGTGAGTCCAATTCAAGATATTTAATTCCAAACTTCTCCAGGCTTTTGCACTTATACCTCCACTTTACTGCAGTTTTCTGGATCAACAGCAAAGCTGGAGACTCTGAGCTTGGCCTTCACTCCCTAACAGCTGTTTCATGACAAAAGACTCAATATTTTTCACATAAACTTTTTCTGAATAACCCTAAAAGCAACTTCGGGAATTTAAAATGGCTATATGTATCCATCCTTGCAGACAGACAAGAGGTTACAAGGATTAATGAAGTTTTACAGTTGATCAGTCAAGAGAACTTTTAAACACACTTAAAGGAATGTGTCCAAATAACAGTTAATCTCAGTCACAACCACTGTCTAATAAGGGGAAATAAACTAGTGTATTTAGTCCCATTTAATGCACATAAAATACAGTGTAAAACGTGTATATCCTCGAGTGGGGCAGGCTACTAACATTCTGACAGTCTTTGGAGTTTCAGATCCCACTAAGAAGTCTATAGCATAGCAGCAAATACTGATGTGGGTCTTGGATATTCAAGACCTGGCACTAATTAAACAAACTCAGTTACTGAATTTAAATCAGCATGTGATTCCTACATACTGGGCATACTAAATGTAAGTTTTAATCGCCTGGCAATGCTCATGATTTACAGTCAGAGCTGAAGCTCCACACCCCACCTGAGGTCATGGGGCTTCTCCAGTACCCAAGAACAGGTCTCAGCCTTTGCATGCAAACTCCCTCATCCTCCCAGGGCCAAAGTTTCTTCCAGCTTTTGCTAGGCTCCTGTAGTACAACCTAGCCCATACTTGACACAAAGCTCTCCAGAACAAAGTTTAGAAAAATTTCTGCTCTGCTGTGCTTTGTGCTGCCATGTTAAGGCCTAACAGGCAGCGTAGTTTTCTACTCTAGGGTGTATGAAACACTCCCAAGACTTTCACTACAGTGGGAGTGGATATTTCTAGACCAACTGCCCTGAAAGTGGACCAACACGGTCCAGAAACAACACCAATCACCTTCTGGTCTAAAAGAACCACCACAACAGAACTACTTACTCCCTTGTAAACAGGGGAGCCTTAGCCAGCCTGCATGTCAAGATGGATAAAAGTGTCTACACTGAAGTGTGATTTTTACTTTAATAATGCCTTTATTGTGTAAAGTACACCGCAGCCGTTAGTCAGAGGAGGAGAAAACTTTTTAATTACTATGTTAGGCCCAAGTTTCAGAAAATTTCAGTTGATTGCTATAGTTATGCTACAGATATTCTTAAAAATCTGTATCCAATTCTTTGATACAATTAGATTTTTACAGTCTGAAGTACAAAATCAAGTTAAACCCTGAACATTGCGTGATATATTTGGCACATAGGTTTATGAACTAGCTGTAAACCTGTTATTTATATGTATTGTGGCTTCTCAAAGCTGTTCACTCACCAGGATCTCCTGCTTAGTCTTTAGTATTTTAGCCCTAGATAAATGCACAAGCTCAAGTCAGAGCATATAACTGCCAGCCAGAACTCTCTCTAGGATCCACTCCTGCACAATTCTTAGTTTATTACCACTGGCCCACAAACATCAAAGAAAAATACTAGAACTGACAGGCCAGAACTCTTGTTAGCACAGACTTTTAAAAATGAGAATCTCTTGATGCTCTAACATTAGCAATGGTCCACAATTAACAGCAACTGAGGATAAAATGCCTTCCCCTTTAACAGAAAGGCAACTAGCAACTTAAGGAATAACTGACATTCTCCCTCAAATAACAAATGCTATCAAAATCTAGCATCCTTGGATCACAAAAACAATTAAAAAAATCATGAGCACGTTTTTGAAAACATTCAGACCTTTGAAGCAATGTTTAGGCAACACAGCCAGGTTGTGGCCTACAATATTTCAGAAATGAGAAGATGGATTAAATGGCTGTGGCTCCTGGGCAGTTCTAATAAGCACACACACTGCTCAACAGAGACTTTCCCTTTTACCTGTGGTTTCTACAGTCACTGTAAAGTTTGCATAGAAAAGACAACCCATCCCCCACTAAAGTAACTGGTATTTCTTTCCAAGAGGAACATGTTCTGACAAAGAAATGCTCCTTAAACCTCTTAAAAAATGGAGGATGGTCTCTGCTGCCTCATGACAGCAGAGTTTTCATTATACCTTTGCCCTTTGTGAGGGAGTTTGAAGGTGCTGAGGTGCAGTGGGGTGAAAAGGAAGGGGACTATTCTGATGAAAGGTATAATTACAGTAAGCTGCAACATAGCCTTTTAGTTTAAAAAAAAGTGCCCAGATACAGAAAAATACTGTCAGGAGAAAGGAACTGTGGAATACTGAAACGTTAAAGGTTCTGTATTCTTTATCTGTTTTAAATATACCAGTCTTAAAGAGATAATCTTATGAATTTACTCTTGCACTGAATTTCTTTGTAACAGAAGCAAAAGACACATGGACATTTATATGTACACCCACCCTTCCATGCAAGCTGTCAGACAAGAACAAGAGAAGATGAAATGATACTGACACATGCCTTTCCAGGGCCTTTAGCAAGTGCTCTGCAGAACAGCAGTACCAGAGGTCACAGCACAAAAGGTTTCAGGTGGTCTTAAATATATGGTTCTTTTGCTGAAGGAGAAATAAAACATTTGTTTTATTCTCACAACACAGCATTTAGTGTTTTGGAATACAGTTTTATTAGTGTCAGATTAGAAAGCTGACTAGTCTAAGTTAGGCTTAAAAATAATTCAAAAAAATCTTCAGGAGTGCCATACAATTTCTGATTATCACTGGAAAAGGGGTTTATTGTCACGTAATTTAATTTTTCTTTATACTGGTGAAGACAGTTTGCAAGAAATGCAGCTTTTTCAAAAACTGAAAACCATTTGAGCAGCAAAAAAGTGAGACATTAAGAAAAAAGTAAGGAATTTTAACAACCCCCTAAGTGTTATTTGTGGCTTGTGATTGCTAATAGATACATTCTACCAAAGCTCAAAATCAGGTTTTGGTTTTAGTTTCAAAAGAGTCAATGATTTTAATGCTTTGGCTGCCTTCAGTTTCAAGAAGGTCCCGCAGTATTAGCAGTGAGGCTACAGCACACTAATAGTTGTAGTCAATCAGGAAAAAGGTCATATTCCCTTTCTCCTGAGGTATTAGAAAAATGGTAAAAGCTTGTTACTTGCCTCTCAAGCTGTATACAGCAAAGGTGCATTTATTAAACAAAGACATGATGAAAGAGATATTGTAGAATCAGACAGTGATTGGGATACAAAATGATTTAAGTAACTGTTAATCGGTGTTGTCACCTGATTTTTAAATTTCTGAACATGAGACTGAATTGCCATGCATCAAGTTGCAAGGCACATTTTTTAGGCCAAATTATTATATAGTTAATTTGTATACACATCTAAATGTAGATAAAATATCAGTTAATAGTAGTAGCATTCAGATTCAAGCAATCTTGTTGTTTTCCTCTTTGCACACCACAAGTTATATTTAATTTTTATAATTTTTAAACAGGGATGAACATGATTTGAATGTCTGGTAAGCTGAAAATTAAGGCACTGGGCCAAGTCAAAATTCAGTAAGTCAAACAAGTTATTGAAAAGTATATGACACAAGTATTCCATGTCAGAATACTAAGCTTAGGTCTTACTGGTGCACAAAGGTGCTCTGCACAACTAGAGTTGGCTTTTTAGGCTTGTGCACTGTCACAAATCAAAGTACTTCTTCTAGGAGGTGAAGTACTTCTTCTATTGGCTGATGTGATTAATTAAAACTTGCCCTTTTCATTCATGTGAAATTCTGGTATGAAAAGACACAAAACCCCCAGTATAGCACAAAGGCTTGTTCAGCTATCTAGAAATAAGATTTTATGTAGTGCATAAAAGTAAGTCTCCAGTAGGTCTGGACTGCAAATTTTCCACAAAAACACAGTCCTTATTGTACTTTGTCAAATTAATCTTAATTTCAATATTTCTATCTGCATTCAGATAAAAATACCTAGCTTAATTTATCAGAAACACAGGGGAAAATGTGAACAGGCACTAATGAAGGCCTAAACAGAGCCAGTCTCTTCTCTCACTGAGGCATATAGCCCCCTTGTCTCACAGTCTGTGGAAGGTAACTTTTTGGCATTTCATCAATTGACAGGGGATTTTCTTCCACTGTTTCAGGTCTCACAGTTTGTCCTTCAGTACTTGCCTGAAAAACATTTGATAGAGCAGCTTCCTGGTTATTTTTTTCCATCCCAAGGCCCAATGGCTGTGAACTCTGACCTGAGATCTGCAGTTGTACAAATCCAACAAGATCCCCCTCATTAGCATGAGTAATTTGCTTTGTTCTGTCAAAGCATGGTCTGTCTCTGTTGGTTTCATCCTGACCACCATTTTGTCTGAAATACTGCTGCCTCTGTGCTGGACTGTCATCTCCTCCAGCGCGATCCTCTGACCTCTCTTCTGAATCAAGCAGTGGCTGAGTTGACTCAGACCTTGAAAAGACTTGTACAGGAGTTTGATCTCTGTAGCCATTAAGAACTACAGTCGAATACTGTACAGTGCTTGAAGTGTTTTGTGCCGTTTCACCATCATCGCTGTCAGAGACGCTTTGCCTAGGAGAAGACATACAGGAGGATCCTCCAATACCACTGCTGTGCCCTTCTGAAGTACTTTTTTCTTTTTTAAGTAAGTCAAAGGGTTTTAAATCTTGTTCTGAAAAAGACTTCTTGTCATCAGCTTCTATTTCTACGACGCTTACATCTGTAAAGCTGCCTTCTGGGTACATCTGATCTTTGGAACTAAAGTTATGCTGAAAGAAAGATGTATGTTGCCTAAGAGGAAGGTCATGTTAAAAAATCAACAGCCTCATTAAATATCTGAATTTTTATTGTCTAATGGCTTTCAATCTCTTCATATAAGTTTTATCTTTACTAAATCTGGCAATATCTCCAAAGTATCTGTTAAATGATAAAGGACAGTCTTGTTCCCAATGCAAAGTCTTAATTATGCTGCTACTTTAAAATCATAGTGGATGTGTGGGTAAGCTTTGCTCTCATTTAATTATCCTGAAGAGCTGTAAGCATAGAACCATTTGCTATACAGCACAGAACATTCTATATTGAGAACCATACATTACTTCAAATAATGTATTCAACATCACAGCACTTCTTCACAGAAATTAGCCAAAATTTGTTGAATAGAATTTGCTATCTCATTCACAGGGCATAAATGTTGCTGCTATCTTCTCATCCATGAGAAACTCTTTGGAGTTTTCACTCTCACTCATGAGTGAACTGTGCAAGCAAGTCACTCTAGGGTTTTAAGAATGGGAATCATGAATTGTTTAGTTAATCCTGATTAAGTAAATTAGGACTTGGCCCTTCCAACTAGTAAACTGAATTTAATTCACAATGTATTTCTAATGCTGAATCTACTGATGCAATAAGTCTTCTAACCATATTGTATCACAATGTCAATGAAACTTAACATCCAGGATTTTCCTTGAAATCCATGTGTGCTAGAAGACAGAAAACTCCCATTGGTTAGTTTATCTGATACCTTGCAAACTAGGAATATACTGAATGCAGAAAGGTGAGTACTACCTTAGCTGGAACTTGAGGAGACCACTGAGCAATGTTACTCTTGGATGGATCAGGTACTATAGGCCAGATATGCTTTTTAATTCTGCAAAGGATTAAAAACCAGAAAAGTTACAAGATGCACTCCCCAAATTCCCATTTTCATAGCAAGTACAGCATAATCCAGGACACCACTCCTTTACACAGCAATTTTGCAAGAATATTAATTTCCAAATAGGAATGCTTCCTATGATACTTTACTTCCTTGTATGAAGTCATACTACTCAGCAAAACGTAACACTGCATTTAATTCCTCCACACAGATGCAGCCATCCAACATAAGGCAAAACAACAAATGGTAACAGTCAGCAAGGGATTTTCAAATTTATAGCACTCCAGAATCTACAGAAAAATTACTTAGGTAGAGTCTATGATGCACATCAGTATAAAAATACATTCTTGATTCATTAAGATAACTATGAACATCACAGGTCAAATTCTAAGATAACTTCACAGTTAAAAGTGAAGTGAAAATACTGAAGAAAAACTTGCTTTGTAACTTTCAAGTTTAAGAAAGTACTGTCACTTAACAACAGAAGTTTCTGTTCATACATCCCCCCCAGAAAAAACAACTTTGAACCTGATGCACCTATCCTGCTCTTTATAAATAGGCTCCAACAACAGATCCTCTCCAGGACAACTATGAAGAACATTGCAAGATGTGCTTTTCAACTAATGTCCAATAAGACTGATTTTAGGAGCAGCAGGGATGTCAGAAAGAAAAGGACATAAAATGCTGTCTTCAATTAGAAAGAAAGGAAGTTGACTGGTGACATCAGAGAGGTGCTATTCCTTGCCAAGGGAAACACTGCAGCAATGCCATTCTGGTTAAAGCCACAGACAAGAGCTGGGTGAGGGAACAGGCAGGTTGTTTCCCAGAAGACAGTAAACAGACACAGAATTTGACTGAGGTTATGCAAGGCAGATTGAGATGTCTGCCTAACTTTTTTTTGCCTGTAAAGCCTAATATTTGTTAACACTGTAATTAAATAGTCCAAATAGAGCTAACAAATAGACCTCCTGTGCTTCACAAACTAGGGACCATCATTCCACTCATATGATGACTGAGAAAACACAGACAGTATACCCCGATCAAAACCTAACAAACCTAATCCTAACCAACTCTAGCAAGAAAAGCAGGAATTTACCTAGAGGATTGAGTCACGGAACATTGTGTATGTGTGCAGTTAACAGTAAGAAATCAGTATCAGAAGAAGCCCTGATTTCTCAAGGAAAACACAAAAGTTTTTAATGCCAATCAGTGTATGCGTGGCTTACATTTTTTTTTTCTGAACTATCTGCAGAATACTTACTTGTCTGGTATTGAACTAACATTTCTGTTATGCTCAGAAATATAGGAAGTATAAGAGAAAGACTTCATTTATACTTACAAGTCACGTTTGTTGAAGCAAAACAGAACTGCAAGGAGCACAATCAGCAGGAATGCTAGACACACAGGTACAACTATGGCTTCTATTTCTCCTTTCCCTGAAGAAGATGAAGAGAAGCAGTTATAGCCCACTTTGACATTTAAGGAACTCAGCAGAGGATCAGGGAAAACCTGAAATTGAACACACCTTCAACACTCAATTCTCAAGCTTCACATTCAGAAGGAAAAGAGCTTATTTATTAGTGAAAACATGAAGAGCTCTGGCCTAAAAATATAATGCCTTGCATCAACAAAAAACATGGGTTGATCTAGAAGTTGTAATACTGACAGAGCAAATAATTTTGCGGTTTGGGCAGGTATGACAGTAATGTCTATGTCCATTTGTCTGCCATCCAGGGGTTTCAGTGGCCTGTTGGCTTCCATTACATAGCCGTGGTCAAATAAGTAATGTAAGCAAAGTAACTACTCATCCATCAGCTTATTCTGTACATGAAAATAACCTCTGCCTGCAAACACTTAAGTCTGCACTAATAATGTTGCTCTGACCATTACAAATAAGAAGCACTCTAAAGCTGAACATACAATAAATTTAACTATTCAAATTTAAGTATTCAAAATAAGTCTCTGCAGAGAACTGTAGCAAACTTTAATAGTAATATGAAGGAGAATGCAGAACCTGAGGAAGGGCTGTAAGAATGGCATATGCTGACTAGAACCTAGATCAGCAGATCAACATCCAAGCACACCTGTCTGTAGCTTCTTAGGACACCCGAATCAGGGTAATAAAGGCCAACCTATCTTCAGATTAAAACAAAGACTCTGACCAGGGTAGGTGCCACTGGACACCAGAAGAGACAAGAACACTGAGTAAATCCTAATGACTCATGAAAAGTCCGGGCAAAACAATACTATAACCTAAAGTATACACAAAACACATCGAAATCAGCATGCTTGACAACATAAGAAGAGCTATTCAAGAGACTTGCCACTCTTCCTTACCAAATTTTTGTGTAGTAAATGTGAAATCAGGACCACTCCTGCTTCCATTATCTGTGGATGCCATCATCCGCACAGTATACAGTGTGTCACTGGTTAGAGAGGAAAGGGTATACTCTGTTTTGGAAGGATCCACTGTCACAACTGAAGAGAGGGAGAAATTTATACTAGTTTTCTGTAACATTTATTAGATGTCCAAAAAACCAGCAGCATTAAGACATTCAAGATTTCAGATGTACAAGACAGTTTTAGCAGAATGTGTGGTTGTACAGAAAACACAACAAGACTACAGAAAGACTACACACCTCTACAAGAGATGCTGAGATTCATTTGTTTCTGTTCAAATGTTTTAAATTAGTCTTTTTTGATGTTATTTTATATTTAGTTTCATTTCCTCTGAGATTTTTTCCCCAGAATGCACCAATAAACTAAACTAGTAGTAAAGCTGAGGCTTAAAGGTGTCTAGTAGGCCAAATACATAGGTAATTAGAAATAGTTGGTTACTGACTAGAAAAAAACCCCATGGTTAAATATAATAAGACATAGGGTATGCATAAGTACTTGGCCCTTCTAATTTAAACAAATCTAGGAAGGAAATTTTGATAGTGCTAGCTGCCTGTCTCATGCCTGCAGGTTATATACATTACTGAAAACTAAGATGTACTTAAAACAAAATGATTTATATCAGTACTGTAGTGATCTATAGCTCCAGAAGGACAATTAAACTCCCCCCCATCCCCCTTTTTAAGGTTTTATCATAGTTAAATGCAGTCAACTCCTTTTATATCTTGGAATGGTCTATCATCATCTTGATATACCACCATCTCATTCTGTATTTAGACAGAAATATGGGAGCACAATATCCACAAATCAGCTTTCAGAAACTAAACACAGTACCCTGCTATACACAGACTGAATGTTCTGAATTCTCTGCTAGGGACATTTCTGTTCTAGATGGAGAACTATGACCCAGACATCAGCTTTATGTTATCAGAAGAGACTGTCAACCACACTTGATTCTTTATCTTTTTTTTTCCAGAAACAAATGTTAGGAAAGAGACAGATGAAACACTTCAATGCCACAAACCACTTCTGTTTTTTGGTACCTGTTTCATTTCCATCAATAGTTTTGTAAAGTATGGTGTAATTTCTGATAAATCCATTTTGTTCATCCACTGGGAGATGGCTCCATGTCAAAACAGCTTCAGCTTTTCCTACTTTTTTTGTCTGAACAGTAGGTCCTTTTGAAGGACCTGTAACGGCAGATGAAGATTAGTTCCTGTTCGGCAGCCTTGCATCCACAGAAGCAAGTGTATCAATGAGCACTGAATTGCTACTGCATAAAAACTTCAATTGAATAGTTGGACTAACTCTTTTGGAAAGCACCGTTTTCTGACACTATAAAAACTACAAAGATGTTTTAAAAAAGAAACCTTCAGGAAAACAGTTATGAAAAAGAATAATCACCACATCACATGAAATCTTCAACTGAAGTTAATTCGTCTTGGTTTTATACGTGAAATTTAAAAGAAATCAGCATATAAATATCACTATACCAATAAAATAAACTCATGTCAAATTATCTGATAAAGGCTGGAAAAACAGAAAGCATCAGCCACAGACATCTATTTAACTCCTAAATACTGTAAATAAGCAGAATGAATACGAACAGAAGAGACTAGATCAATTATGTCAGAAGTATTAGGCTGTTTTTCACTACGTAGTCCACATTCAAGCAAAGGCCTCATTTTTTTGTCAACAAGGTCAGTTTATGTGCTCCAAGATGATGGTTTTGTACTTACGATCTTGCTTCAGATAAGCCTTCACAGACTGTCCACTTCCCTGACCATCAGCATATAGAGGGTACACAGTTATCAAGTAACACTTGAACGGCTTTATACCTAATGAAAGGAATTTAAAAGGTGTTGTTTATTCAGACAGTCAAATTGCCCACCATCCTTCTCATTTACTTCAGATACAACAGACTTCCGAGTTTTGTCTGTTTAATTAGATGCACTTCTATCTAAAGTAGCTGAGTATTTTCTAGAGCTCATTGACATATTGCTCCAAAATATTAACTAAAGGAACTGAATTCACACTCAAATGTTAAATTTAATAAACAGATTTCAAAGAAGTCAGGGGTCTTTTTCTAATTTATTTGACATAAAAAGCCTTCATCTGTCTACAGCACTAGCTCCCAAAACTATTGATTTGAGTTACTGATCATAATCTGAAAAGAACAGTAAAGCTGATCAAGTTTCAATATTTGAACTGAAGAAGGATCAGAGAGTTTGATTTTGAAGGAACTAAGCCTGTCCACTATTTCAATGGTTTCCAAGAACGAAAAGACTAAAACCAAAATGCAGATAAAACCCCTTGCTGTTACATGATATAAATTTCCAAATGCAAGATCAGATACAGTTATATGTTTGACAAAAATATACCTACGATAAACTAAAAGAAACCCTCTCAGCACTAACTCAGTTTCCCATTCTACCACAAAACTCTAATCAGCACGAGGATGTTCTTCACCTTGAGAATACTCACTACGTTTTTACAGCATCCCACTGTAAAACTTCTGTACACTTATGAGCTGAATACCTTTTAAGTCTATTCCTTGAACATCTCCTTGAGCAATCTGCCATTCTATGATGCAGTCTGAGCGGCTGGACACCAGACACCATTCAATCACATATTTAAGAACATAACTGTTAGGAGCAGTCCACCCTACCCACAACTTGTCATATTTAGGCAATGTTCTAAGGTTCTTCACAGGAGCTGTAAAGAAAGAAAACAGAAAAGTGATCAATACAGACAGTTCTTCCACTAGATATTCATAATAAGAGATATTCTGTCACATGTTGATACTTTTGGGTTATTGCAATGGCGGCAAACTGACAGAACCTTTGTAAAAACCATTTTCTGAAATTTGGAGGTTTACACCTGAATCTTTGTATCAGAGATCCAAAGTAAGCAGCACTAGGCTATATGAATATCGGAAATTAGACTCCTCTCCTCTGTTCTCCAACACAGTAAGTTGCCCCATTGCATGTACACAGACGCTATGTTTCTTGCTTCCAAAAGAAAAGGTCTATTTCAGAGAGAAATCAAATTTAAAATGGGAATTTAAAGGGTATAAAACAGTCACACTTAAGTACCTTACTAAGATTTATATCTTACATATAGTATAAATATATATAAAGTATACAGTATATATGTTATATACTTGTATACCTTATATATACACTATATGCTTACACCTTACTAAGTGCTTACTTCTGTCTGCAATGCTACTTTATTTGAATCATACCCTTAACTAATTATCTAATGGTTTTAGAACCAGTGACTCTCCCTTGTGTTTACTCTAAAAGCAGCATCTACCCGTAAAACTTTTTTTTGCTTCCCCTCTTGGTAATGTTTGGGTTGTCAAAGAGAAGGCTGGAAGTAAGGAGAAACCAGCCTCTAGTTATTACTGCATAATAAAAAGAACATGAAAAGGAACATGAACAATAAAGAAACAGTGGAAGCATATGACAAAGTAACCAGGCAAGATACTGAAAATGTGGGAGAGTGAGACTGGGAAAAGCACAGAAAGAGGTGGGAAGAAGAACAGGAAGTTAAAAGAAGAGCAATGGTAAAATTATATATACATGAAGTAAAGAATGCTTGCTTCCGCAACACTTTGATTTTTCTTTTTAATAAGGACACAAAAATGCCTGCTGTGCTAAGAAAAAAACAACAGGGAATATAGGGCACAGCAGTTCTAAGGATCAAAT
Source organism: Manacus vitellinus (assembly GCF_001715985.3). NCBI lineage: Eukaryota > Metazoa > Chordata > Aves > Passeriformes > Pipridae > Manacus > Manacus vitellinus. The sequence continues at coordinate 320,286 of NW_021940508.1, read as the reverse complement.
CCCAGTAAAACACAGACATAGCTTTAAATGACCCTGTGAGTACATAAATCCACATGTTCCCTGGTATATAAATGGTAGAACAGTTATAAACACATGAGACTCTAGATACATTCAGTAATGCTTTAATTATGTGTCCATGTAAGAGGTATAATTTTACAACACTGAAGATTTTTTGTAACAAAAGCCATGCAGATTTATTTAACACAGACATTATCAGGACACTAACCTTTTGAATTACTTGCTGGGATAAGTAAAACTGATGGAGGAGATGCCCCAACTCTGTTACGGGCAATCACAGTCACTTCATAAGTTCCATTTGGCAGCTGTAACGTAAGGTTGGTGCTGGTAACATTGAATTTCTTCAGTGGACTGGAGAGAGATGATTTATCTCTGACAGTCAGTTCATACTGCAAGATTACTCCATTGGCTTCAGGAGGCTTCAATGCCTGTCAGAAACACATCTTTGATTAAACTAACGTGACATATCCCTTACTGTCTTTGAGGCGCAATTTAAAACTCTGAAAACAAAAGAAGTTACATAGATCAAATACCTGTGTATTTAAGACAAGCATAAATAACCCTTGTTCATTTCTGTAAAACAGTAAATTCTAAAACTATTTTTCATTTAAATACTATTTTTCTTGGATCACAATCTCACCTAGTGACTTACAGAAAAACACTATGTTTCTGTGTAACACTATCAGTTTCCACAAAAATTAAGAGAAAATTGTTGAAACTGTAAAGAAGCAGCGATTTTTCCATTCTAAGCTAAATAATGTCAGAAGCAGAATCACAGAATATCCTGAGATGGAAGGGACCCTCATGGATCATTGAAGTCCAACCCCTGGCCTTCTCCAGGATCATGTGCCTATCAGCATTGTCACAAGTGGTGTCAGAAAATGATGCCATATTGATTTACATGTAACTTCACACAATCCACCTAGCAATAGGGAAGAATTAATAATAAAAAGACAGCTGGGACACAGTTTATGGACCAAAAGAAAGCAGGGGATGGGGACTGACCGTAATTACATTCCCTGTCTCAGCTGGACCAACGATCCAGTTGGATGCAGCAGCCTACTGCATGCAAACATAGAGTGCTGTATTTATTAAGCCTGACCTGCGCAGGATTTCTAGGCTTACTGGATTTTGCAGCTGGGGTTTCACTGTCCAGAGAGTGCTACCAAAGCTTTAGGTTAGCAGAAGGCATAACATGAAGGTTTGCTTTGTTCTAGTGGAAGTTCCAAATTCACAGACTTCTTAAGGACAAGTCAGGAATCTGAAAGTGTATACTCTGGATCATAGCCGTGTGTCAGTTAACTGATGGCCTTTACAACTCTACTTTTAACTTCTCATAACTCATTATTATAATAAGAACACTAAAGTAACTTCTCATATCAATAAAACCTGTACCATCCCACCACCCTACTCAAGGTTGTTGGGGCACATTTCTCTACTTAAAAACTCATGTTTTTAAAAGAATGCTCAATTTCTGCAGTTTATCACGTTGCTTTACCTTCCACATCAGATGCACAGTCCAGGAAGCCGGTGAGTGAGATGCATCAATGATCCTCCATATGGGTGGTCCTTTAGATGGTTCTGATGAAAGAAACCATGCTTAATAGTAGAAATATTTTTATTTAATCTGTTTAAATTTATACTTTGATTATCATATGCTTTAAATAGATATGATTTTTATATTTTGTATATTAATCATTATGTGGTTTTGTCTGTTTTATCTCAAAAACCCCTCAGTGTTAAGTATACAGTGTGCACCTTGTTTCTTATGATTTATGTTATGAGGGAAGGAGAATCGGGAACTGAGGCAAAGGGAGCTCTTAACCTCACTTGAGTATCTGCATTTGGTTGACATGAAAACAAAGCATCTGTACATCTTACCTAATATGGATCATGTTCATTTGCTACTATAACACTGTTGTTCTAAAGCTAAAATAAGACATGTTCAAAAGCTAAAATAAGTTAATCAATATTAGCAGTATTTTTGCAAAGCCAGTCACTACAGCAGAATAGCAATGCAGTCTAAACAGGCAGGCAGTCCCGAAATCCTCATTGCTCAGCCTGACGCAGAAATACAGAAAATGAAGCCATACTATCACTAGGAGTTGAAAGGCAGCTACTACAATACTGAAATAATATTTTACTATATCTCCCCCAGAGAAAGTAAATTTTGCAATTGAAGCAATGCCATTATGCACAAAAATTCCACTTTGTTTAAACAAAAATTACCAAAATATTTTTCTTATTGTGCCAATCTAAGATGACAAATTCATTCAATTAGAGCTCATTATTGTAAATTCAGTCAGGATAAATAAGGAAGGATTTCTGATCTGTTTTAACAATGGAACCTGTAGTGGTTTAGCTTTGTTTAAAGACATGCTCTGAAACTCTAGAGCAAACAGACTGCTTAGAAGACAGCACGCCTTGGAAGGCATTATGGAATACACAGGATATTACAGAAAAAAGACTAGGAAGGTGCAAGCAGGAAAGGCTAAAGCCCATTAAAAAAAAAATCAATCAGGTTGACTAGAAGCTATACTGCTATCACAAAGTATTTGCAGCAATGGAAAGCAGGAATAGATCCCTACTGACTATGAAGTACACAAACAGAAAGTCTGTGCACTGGCTCCATGTGGGGTAAGATCAGCATAGGCCAGAAACAAAGCCAATTTTGCAGGCTATCGAAGTAGAAGAGAAATGGAAACTGGACCAAGTTAAAGTAGTTTCATTCCTCCTAACTCTAGAATGAGTTTCTAACTGATACTAATAACCAAGTTCCTAGAAAAACAAGATAAAATCCCCACATTATTTAATTCCCTTCAAAGTCAGAAATCAGCAAGTGATTCCCAATGCTGCTACCACTGATGATTCATGAGGAAACCAAACAAACTTTTAAAATAAAATCCCTTTGAGGGCAATTTACTAATTCTAGAATCCCAAGAAATCACAATGCATATTATTTTAACTTACATAGCTATGCAACAAATCTATTCTGCTGGATATGAAGACCTTTGGCTAGAGTCACTATTTGGAGATAAAAAGTAGCTGTTTCCTCATAAGGATTATGTAGTAAAATAACTGCCAAAAGATTTCAAAATTGTCAGAATCCTTGCATTACTCTAACACTGTAATTCTGCATTTGTGCATTTTCATTTAAAGATTCTATTGAAACTTCACTTTATTAGTTACAATATTTAACGCTTGGAAACATAACACTTGGATAAAACCATATGAAAAATAGAGAAGTGTACCTTCCTCAAAACAGTAGGGTAAACATGCCTGTATCTTGGTAGCTTGCTACTGAGACAAACACCAAATCTCTGAATGCAGAGGGCAAGCAGATGTGGAACCTTCTGGGATGTGGGTCTAACAGTCATAGACAAAGCACAGTATTCAGAAGTCAATTTTCTAGTTTGACTAAGGGCAATAACAACCATATAAGTAACTCAAGTGTCCAGTGTCTGCTTGTTTCTCGTTTAGTCTTTGCAATTCAAAAATAAAAATATATTAACAAAGTTTTGGTTTAGTTTTGCCAAAATTGCAACCTGGAGTCCCTTGTCTAAGCTTGACACTGGGTAGAAAAAGAATCACGAAACTATGGACTTCATAACCTCCTTTCCAATTAAAGTTATCCCACTATCCTATAAATTTTTGAGGGTATCTAGGCATTTGCAAGAGGTGACCACACCTCTTAAGTTGTCCATAAGTGAACTCAGAATAGGAAATTATCCTACTCTCAACTTATTCCTATAATAGCACAAAGTGCTATCTGATTAGTAAGCAATGTAGGAAAAGTGTGACTATCCTATTGTCATTAGGAAGACTAGTTATGACAATTAGTTAAAATGCTTTTCTACCACTGTATTTTCTACCACTGTTTTTTCATTTACAATGTATCACAATGGTATGGTGATACATCACAATGACACAGGTATTCAACAGCTTACTGCACACTGAAATTAATTCATTTTACCTTTAGCAACAAACCAGACAATGTAGGGTGTTCTGACACCAATACAGGTTCAAAAACATTTCAAACATCTATTAAAGATGTTGAATTAGTTCCAGTTCAGACTATGCAGGTTACTAAGATGAATGACAAAACGAAAACAGACCACAGAAAGCTAAGTTCTTGATGAAAGTGTGGGGGTTTTATACTGAAAGCAAATTAAAAGGCCAAATGCATAGGTCTAGGTTGTGTTTCAATATATGCTGCACGTAATTTTGTTCTGTTAATGGAAAAATGTAAGAAATTACTATTTGATAAGAGGATTTTTCACACAGTAACAAATGCATGGGTGTGATTTTAATGTGATTTTACTGCTCAGTTATTGTTTTGCAACTTTATACTTCATACGAGTTTCCAGTTGCTTGACACAATCGCTAAATCACTAAATGATGCAAAACAAAACAGCTAAACAACATCAGTAACAAAAATATACTCAACTAATGGTTTTAGCACAACTCAGTGACGGAAGGTACAATCTCTGTACTCAAGCACAAGTTTGAGGGAGAGCCACTCTAGTGGGGACATACTGCAGTGATTTCCATGAATTGAGAAGTCTATTGAATTCATAACACAGCAAGCTGTAGTTACTTTAATGCCATGAGACATTTCAAGCAATGAGTGTGTTCATGAGCAACTCAGAGCAACCAATGAAGTTAAAAAATGTGCTGTGGAATGCAGTGGACACACATCTTAGAAGACAGTGAGTGCAGTCTCTGTGCCACTGTCCTGAAGGAATACGAATATGACCAGGCTGAGGTAGCACACCTGCAGAAGATGCAGTTCAATGTAAACAGACAATGTCATAACAGCTGACTGAAGCACTGCAAGTAGTGAAAGGCCAGGCAAGCTGGTGAGCTGGTTGTAGCATGAACAGATTTACTGTATGGCAACAGTTTTACAATGCTGAGGATTTGTTCCACAAAGCACTGAAAGTTGAGGCTTGACTGATACTCTTAAGCAGCTTTTTTTTTTTAAACAGGGTTGTGAACTTTAAACCTAGTGGTTTGCTACCTTTTGTGTATCTTTAAAGTTTACACTTTGAAATTGTATGTATCCTGCTTGCAAAGTCATTTTGTGAAAGACTAAACACGATTCAAATACTGCCCCCAAAGAGCTTAAGTATGAAGTTGGTAAGAACTTTTCCTCATTAAATTATGACCATAGCAAGCAGTGTTCACCCCTACTGAAAGGAACGGGATATTACAAGTCAGATCTATAAAACAACAACTCCAATGGTACATCATCAAGAAGGAACACTAAAGAAATTGAATTTTGTGATTAATTATAAACAAAATAAAACTATCTTCCACATAAACTCAATCTTGCTTAAACTGAGATGACTTTTATAGATGGCATTCCCTTTCTTATGCCTCTCACAGTGACAACCATATCAGTGATGAGCAGCAGGACTCTTGATTACTATGTGTATAATGTAAACAGTGAGTACAAGACAGCGCAGAGACAGCTGTAGGTGACTAATAAGCAAGAAAGTGTTACAGATGCAGAAAACCTTAGGAAAAGTTAAAATAAATCAGAATGTTTTATTTAGATGCTTTGGTGCACAAGAGGCTATACTTACTATATGCACATTATTTTGTATCATTGTTTTACGAAGTTTGTGAAGAAGTCTATGCATCCTATGTGAGTAAAATCTTCTGTTTCATAATTGTTGATGCTTGTTCAACTACAACTTTATCTACTGGTGTCCTAAACATTATGTTGTTCACAAACTAAGGCAGTAGGTCTACCAATACAACACTTCCTAATAGGCAGAATAACTTCTGTTACAGAGGATAACCTTCAGAATAAAAAAAACAAGCATAAAGCCTACATCTCCTCTAGAAGACTTCCTCTAGAAGACACAGAAGTTTTCTGTGAAGAAAGCTTCTTCCCTACCTCCCATTCCAGCTGTTTTCAGGAAGCACCGCTAGATTGGCTTAATGGGAAACTATTCTTATGCTCCTTGGAATGCACGGGTCAAGTCAGTCAGTGCTGAAAGTAACTCAGGAGAGCTTTGTTGCATGTCTAATCAAGAAACTCAAGTGAGGATACACAACTTCAGCTGGCTATTGCCAAAATGCTGAACACTCACACACTTTGAAAGTCAGTGACCTACTTTCATATATTACTTACTATCTTCAGTAGTGATTCCAGTCTTTTCTTCACTCCAGTCACTCCAGTAGCCCACTCCATCTTCCTTCATGCAACGAATGGAAAAGACATACTCTGTGAAGGGCTGGAGCCCTTGAACACTGAATGAAGTTCTTGGGGAAGCTGTATCTTCAGAAGGAATCTATACATGGAAGAAAGATTTTAAAGGCACTGATCAAAATACTGTAAAGCTGAGTTGTGTGCTACTACAACTGTCATCCAGTAGGGCTCCCCACTGCATACACGCCTGTAACAAACAACAGTTTTCCTCCCCTCTTATTTCCAAAAGCTTCAATTCTCCACCATTGTTTGACAAAGATTCAGTCAGAGTTGTGTGTCTTTACCGGGTATAACAACATACATGCACTAGAATAGTTAAGCACCTACCTCAGGACAATCTCTCATATTCTGTTATTTTAGCTTATACATCTCTCTCTCCTTCCTTCTCATATAATTCTAATTCTGCTACTTACTGATCTGTAATACCCTGTCTCACATTTCAGAACTTCGCTAGGTTATCTGCTTAATAATTGATTGCAAAATTATTGATTGCTAGAAACCTTCTATAAAGCTAAAGAGGCTAGGATCATTGCTTCCACTGACACAGAACAATGTTTTTTAACTGATAGTGAAAATAATTCTGAAGTAGTTTATACTTTTGCTAATAAATTAGTTTATTTTCATAGGCTCTTTTGTTTATCTTAGGTGAGCAACTGAATGCCAGAAAAATAACCTTACTGTCTATGTACGAAAACAGGTGTGATGTAAATAGACACAAGTAGGTACATACACATACACTGACTCTGTCACATGTTACTCCATTTGCAACAATGTTTTTATAGTGAGGAATCCTGCAAGAGGAATAACTGCAGATAAAACATAAATGCAGGACACTTAAGAGGTGAATCTTGAGAGCAAAGAATTACCAAGATAGTCAAAATTTACCACAGCTAAGCAAGTTCAGCTAATTTAAAAGTTACTATTTCAATGGTTTTGTGTACATGGTAAAAGGGCAAGACAAGTTAAAAGAACTTGCCCTATTGTCCTGTAAAGACAAAATATCCACAGATCCTGGAGCTGCAGACTACACTGTGCAGGTCAGTGCTCTTTAAAATATCAGTACAGGTGATCTTAATAAATAGTCTCTGCATCTAAAGCCACAAGGGCAGCTGAGTTATGCCACCTGCTTCAAATATAGTATTTTGGTAAAATCAGAAGCAGATTTCCTTCCAAACAGTCATGGAATTCAGGATGTTTTCAGGCCTCTGCACTGAAACAAGATCTTGGAAAAAAAAGAGCATTTCTGGAATACTGCTGCTCTGATAGAAGGCCTAAAGTAAGGAAAAACTGAGAAGCTATTAAAAAGAAGAAAAAAAAACCACCACAGATCTTGATGATGGTAATAAGGCAAGGCATATTCCTTACTCTTTTCCTATTCCTTGACTGCAACACACTTAAGGAACGTATGCAGGGCAGCCAGATTTACAGAATTACATAATCATTTAGGATGGAAGAGATCACTGAGGCTAACCATATACCTATCACTGCTAAGTCCACTACTGAACCGTGTCCCTAAATGCCACATCTAGACACTTTCCAAACAGTTCCATGGATGGTGACTCTACAACTTCCCTGGGCAGCCTGTGCCAATGCTTGACAACCCTTTCCATGAAGAAATTCTTCCTCACATCCAATCTAAACTGCCCTGGCACAACTCAAAGCCATTTCTTCTTGTCCTAACATTTCTCACTCAGGAGGAAGAGACTGACGCTGACCTCGCTACAACCTCTTTTTTGGTAGTTGTAGAGTGTGATATGGTCTCCCCTGAGCCTCCTTTTCTCCAGGCTGAGTACCCTTCACCAGCTTCACTGCCCTTCTCCCCAGCACCTCAACGTGTTTCTTGTAGTGAGGGGCCGAGAACTAAACACAAGATTCAAGGTGCAGCCTCACCAGTGCTGAGTACATGGAGACACTCACTGTCCTGGTCCTGCTGGCCATATTATTTCAGACCCAAGCTAAGATGCCATTGGCCTTCTTGGCCACCTGGGCACACTGCTGGCTCATGTTCGGCTGCTGTCAACCAGCACTCCCAGGTCCTTTTCTGCCAAGCAGCTTTCTAACCACTCTGCCCCAAGGCTGTACCACTGCTTGGGGTTATTGCAGCTCTAATGCAGGTACAGTAAGTTCGAAAAAGCATTCCAGAATGGTAGAGTGTTTACCCAAGCTCTAAATGACATTTAGATCACTGTTTTTGCAGTGCATGGGAAGCAGAAACTTCTGAATGTTCTGTATGTTGCATATGCAGAGAAAAATTCAAAATAAACATACTGCACTGTGATAGGGAGGACAGCAGAGAAGCCCACAAAGATAAGAGAAGGTCACTGTACTCACAGTGTGCCAAAAAACTGCTAGTTCACAGCCCTCATGAACAGGCTAGATAAACTACCATGGGTAGGCATATAAGGTGTAAAGACATAAAAGTGAATGCTCTGAACTGCAACAGTGAGGAAACTTCTGCAGTTTGACAGATGGCTGGGTAACACAAGAAGAGTGGCAAGGGACATAAATGGTATTACCTCCATCCAGTTTGTGTCACCAGCGATCCTATAGCGAATATTGAATTTCAGCTTCATCACAGCAGATGAAATACGATTCTCCCAGGAAAGCTTCAGGACAGTTGGCAGTATTCCTGAGTTGACTGTTATATTGTGTGGAGGCAGTGGTTGAACTAGAAGAGAAGAAGTCAGAGTCAGTTCCACAGCTGTATTTTACAATGATTTTAGGAGCTGGTACATTCTATTGCAACACTACCATTAAAGCCTTTCAGAAGCTCAAATGCCTGCTACTTCACGTTATTTTCTAAAGCAGACTACTCAACATGAACTTACTATCTGAATTGTGATGAAATCTCTCTGCCCCTACCTTTGCCCAGCACAGTTCAAATTCTAGTCAACAACATTTTTGCAGTGTTAATTTTTATAGTGAAGAAACATTAACATACTAATTCACCAATATTCACAGAAGCAGCAATGTACTATTAAAGCTTTAACAGGCATATAGTTACCAATATCAATGGGATCAAGAACAAGGGGATCAGATTCAGCCTTCCCAAGAGCATTTGCTGCTTCTACCCAGATCTCCAGGTTAACAAAGAACTGAACATCAGGAATTGTACAAGAATTGTTTACATCTTTCGGTATACAGTCGGGAAAATTCTCTCGTGGCCTAAATAAAAGAGAAGGAAAAACAAGGTACAAAGCAGTAAGTTTGGTTTGCTTTAGAGAATATTTTAAAGTAGATCAGAGCAATCAATCGGTTTATTTTGTATGTTTCCCCTCTACCACCCCTATGTCTTATCTCTGTAAGCAGAGGGGTGAGAAGAAAAAGTAAACATATGAGAATGGCTTGTTCAGCCACAAATGCATAATTGCATTAGAATTGAAACCAGAATAAAATCTCTTGGCTTCCAGTCACATACCTTCAAAAGCACAAGCCACAGTATTTTAATTAAAGTTGTATAAAAACCTGATTTAGCTTAAAAAGATAAAGATCAAGAACTGATACAACTAATCAAAAGCAACATGGCTACTAAATAGAAGCATATTTATGCATTAAGGAATGTAGTCAGTACTACCTGTATACCCATCAAGAGTACAGTGTTAGAGGTGCAACACAATTTCTGTTCACCACCTCTGCTACATTAACAGTAGATAATTCTAGGGCATCAGGAGATTTGCAAAGCATTAAGGTTTTCTATCTGTGCATACTTTCTACCACAACTGTTACCACAACACTTTAGCAGAACTGGGTGGATGGAAAGCTGAAGGCAGTCACTCTTGTTTCCAGAGCAGAGCAACAATTCCGCTCATTCCATTTTAAACTACAAGAGACCATTTGAAGAGTTTGAAAAATACTTAATTTGCTTTCACAGTAGAAATACTTTGCTGAAGCTTTCATGTTAGGATCAATTCAGAATAGTGTTTGTCCACGATTCTTATGAAGTGCAGAGTAGATAATACATCTGCAAAATTCAGTCACTATATGCTGGTTTCTCTACTTAGAATCATAGAATGGTCTGGAGTGGAAGGGACCTGTAAAGGTTACCTAGTCTGATCCTCCTACAATGGGCAGGGACCTCTTCTACTTGTTTAGAATGGGGCAGAACAGTCAACTCAGAAAAATGAAAAATACATAATTTGGGTACAGCCACCTTTTATTAGGCATATTGTAGTCAAGCCACACTTATCATGTATTTGAAGAATGGAAAACCATGAGATTGTTGTTACTCTAAAATAAGTGCAGCAACAAATTTCATGTCTGACTTAGAATTATTTTCAATGACAACTTCTTTAACTCTTCCCTTTCCCCTCAAACCAGACAGATAACAATGCTTCAGAAAACTGGACTTAAATGCTAAGAACTTTTCCAAAGCATCAAGGAATTTCAAGGAAGTTTGGCTTAGCCTACAAATATTCTTCACAACTATTCAGATATTCTATAGAGGGCTACTTACCATCTGTATCTTAATCTGAACTGAGTATCCAGGAATGTATGCCTTCCAGGGTTCCAGGTACAAGTCATAGGATTTGTGAGTTTTGACACCTGATGCACAATGCAACTTAAGTTCTTGGGCTTCTCTGGGGGCACTGTACAGAAAGTTAGCAATAATTAATCTATACACACACTTCAACCCAGTAGGAATCATTCAAAGTGTTCCATTAGGGCAATTTTAGTGAACATCAGAAGTATTTACTCAATTTGATTTCTAAAGGAGGTGGCAAAAGAGTGCTAAGGTATGATCCAGCAATCAAAGTCAAGAAGTTTAACCAGCTGCTTTGAAAAACAGTAGGCTGTATAAGGAACAAGCACAGGCCAGCAAGGAATGACAAAGATTTCTCATTCTGAAGCAGAAAATCTGATATCAACCAATTCTCATCTAAATATATTTTACTTCATACAGGATGCTTTAGCTGCAAATGCATGCGAGAAGATTAGGGATCTTCATCAGTGCACTGTACTGTGTAAGAAACTTCTTCAGAGTGCAGCAAAACTATTTGCTTTCCTTCTTAAACTTATATTGTATTCTTCTCAAACCTGTTGTTAGCCTCATTATTTAGTTCTTCTTTAACTGAAATCAAAATACAATAGCTTTAAATACAAATGCATGTCAAGATACATAATGTGAGTTACAAGTGTAGAATGTCATCTGTACTGTCCTTCAGTTTATCATAATTTATCTGTCCTCACCTTTCCATATGTTTTATCTGTCACATCTTTTCCAGTGAAATATTTACTCCTCAGAAGTTAAAATAGGAAACATTACTTTTCTGTGAAAGTACTTTGTAAGTCATGCTAGAACCACATTAGTCTAAACTGTGAACTCAAGCCAGTGGACCATTCAATAACTGCAGTACCTTTTGCCAACACCAGGAGACAACATAATTCATCAGCCATATCATACGATATGTAGGACATTTGAACACTTATTCCATAAGCAGAATACCAAGTAATTAAGAAGTAGCATATTAAGTTTTTCATGCCACTTTCTGAAGACCTCAGTCTTGTCTCAAGGAACATTTGCTCAGAACTACACAAGTACTATCATTCTAGAACAAGGGAAGTTTATAATGAGTTACAAGTATTTCCTTATGTTTACAGGTAAAGTAATACAAGTAATACGTTCCATCCTTAAGGCAGTTCAGGTTAGCTATAGTGACACAGATGGACTAAGTATTTCTCAATCCATTAGTGAAGAAAACATTAATTTCAAAATTCAAAATCAACACTGACACAGAAGAAGAAGTAAGGAAAAGTAAATTTCCTAGGATCTATTTCTGTTAAATCCACATCTTAGTTCTGTAATTCAAATCTTCCTGCTTGAAGGTTTTCCTGTTGTTCTATTTTCATCCTATTCAAACACTGAAAATGCTGAGTATTTTCCACTTTTTAGAAAACTTTATTCGGTGCATATTTACCAGCTTTGCCGTCATGTAATTTGACACTATTTTTTGACAACTATCCAGGAACTGAGGGAATGAAAATAAGTGTATCAAGAAATGCACACTTTTCATTGTTTTCATTTTCCCTTGTTTCTCAAAAGACCAGAGTAACATGAAAAAAAAATGGTACTCACAGCCTACTGTAACTGTAATTCCATAAATGTTCTGTTCGATCTGTCCATCTGCTAAAATGTTGCATGTCAGAGGAGTAGCTAGTGAAGAAGTGTCATTAAATGTGACACTGGAAACTGTTCTGTTTATTTCACGATATTGTTCTTTAGGCACCACTCTATTTTTAATTTTCCAGATAATTTGACTAGCATAGATGTTGCCAAAGTCAAGACAACTCTCATTCAGAATGCATAATGCTGTGAAATTGGAACCAAGGGCCAATACAGGAGATTCCGGGATGATGTGACCACATGACTGCACAAGTCCACCTGAAGCTAAAAAGAAAAAAAAGAATTTTACCTTTTTTAAAAACAAAAGAGCATTCCATAATCAATACTGCTGATACACTGCTAGTGTAATGTTAAAAATACTACACATGTCTAAGCAGGAAGTTAAGTAGTACTTGATAGTTATAAAACTGAAATGCATTAGTAAACCACCAAGCAGATCTAAGGGGCAAAACCAGTGCAGTGCTCCTTAGGCTTTGCAAAAGCATTTTACCAAGCAAGAAAAGCTCTATTCATAAACAAGGGCATTTAGAGAGAGGAGAGTCTAGGGTTGAATGTTTATATGTTTTGAAGGAAGAAGTTATTACTCTTGAAGTTACTCTTGCAATAAAAAGGTATTTCCTGTTAAGAAAGTTAAAACAGAAAAATCAGGGTAAGTGTGGACCTTTGTTGTGGTGGACTAGCATTAGAAGAACAGCAGGTATCCTAATACACCTTGCTTTCTGTCCCCATCCCACAAGTATCTAGACAAAAACAAGTATGTTCTTCAAATATCTGATTTAAGAAGTTCTACAAGTCTCTTGTGTTTGAAAAACAGAACTCTTACCTTCAAGAGAACAAATATTCAGCAGCAGATAGAGTCCATAGGCCACCCAGTTCCACCCAGAAAACATGCTGCATGGAATTCCTGTAACAGAGAGATATACATATCTATATTTAAATTTAAACTATTACTCTTTAGATTAGATCAATGTCAAATTCAGATTTGCATTTGCTTTAAGATCATTTCTCACTTATGCATATTTACTTTCCTGAAAGACTTTGTATCTTCTCACTCTAGAGAAAGAATGGGAGAATGGGCATATTGTTTTCATTTCCCTCACTGCTAAAACAAAATTAAATGTCTACTTAAGACAATTGATGCAGTTTAAAGCCTCATCAGGTACAAATTTAAGAAATGTATAAGCTTAAGGTTTTCATTTTGTATATGAAAACAAACTTCACTGGTACTTCCATGGGAGGTTCAGTTAGAATACAGAGCATAACACTGTGGGTTCAGGTTTTAAAATATATCCCTATGAAATTGGTTATGGTTACCATACTCACCTAGCTTTCAAGGGCTTTGGACAAGGTTCAGAACAACTCATCACAAAACCATGTATCTCATTCACAAGAGTGACTTAAAATAGGTTCCATATCAAAAACTGTTGTCTACTATAGAAAAAGCAATAATTATTTCTTTAAAACCTTACAAGGGAGTTCATAATTCCTCAGAAGTTGGGAAGCTTTTTATAACATCTTATTTATTTTTATATTTCAGCAGAGCTCACTCATTTTCAGTTTTGACAAATCTATAAAACAGTTCAGGGGAACTAAAGCATTCACACAGCAGCTTCCACCCCAGTTGTTTTGAAGCCACAAAGTCTGTTCTGGTTTTCTCAACTTGCAGTTGTAAAGTAGCCCTAAACTACTAACAGCAAGTGACCATTCTTACTAAGCATATGAGCTATTTTATTTTTAGCCGTACTTACATACCTTTACAAGGACAGGTAGATTGGCTCAGTTAAATAGGATACTTAGCACACTAGCTGATTTCTAGAAGCAGTCTTCATACTGTTCATACAGCTAGAAACTAAACATAGACTTTCTAGGTTTACTAAGATTTGAGATGAGATTGCCTATAGCAACCTGGTTTCTGCAGTTTTATTTTTCACTAACCTGACAGCTTCTTTGGAAACTAGTATTCTGAGTTTTATCCCTCTGTAAAAGGCAACTCACTAAAATGTTTAAAGGTATTTCACAGTATTCTCTAGACAGGAAAATTTATAAGCTACATTTACTATTATCAGAAGAAAAAAGAAACTGCCATTTATGATAGTAAACACTCCTTTGCTTTGATTGCATGTAATTTGCTCTTTAACAGTGACAGAAAGACACAAGGCATTTCACACAGATCAGTAAAACTAGACAACATCTTTAAGCATGGATATACCCACACCAAGCCAAAATCTCATACATCAACACAAGCTTTCTTTTTTTTTTTTTTTTTCAAATCAGGATGAACAGTGTAATGTAAGGAAAATCCCTATTCACAGGAACAACAACGAAATGGAAGCCAATCTCAAACATTTATAGCAGCATCTCTGTAGGGTTTACCAACCTAGATGTCTTTCAGCAAGAACTAAAAACCCATTGGAATCACCCAGCAGTATCTTTACTTGCATCTATTCTTGCAAGTCCATTACTCAAAGCCCACCAATACTTCCTACAGATAAACTTTATACTAGAAGCATTGTTGATTGAAAGACTTGACATTATTAATCATATTAACAAGCATTTATATTTGTCACTAGAAGTTTGCTGGTTTGTTTTTTGACTAAATAACAAGATATTTATCATCAGACCGTAGTTTCACAGAATTGAGAATCTAAAAGCTATTAATTTTTCCTATGTTCCACTCAAGAACTCTCACTGGGTTGGATACAGAACCATTATACAGCTTTAAATGCAATACATCTTAGGATATTTATTACAAGTCTACAGTAAAATAACTACACCAATTGATTTTTGCTTATTTTGGACGTAATATCTCCAATATCTGAAAAATAAGGTTTCTACCTACACATGCATTTCTGCGTTTTAAAATCCCAATTAATTTCATAAATTTGTATAAATTTGCATGCTAAATTCAGAATACTGCTTGCTACCTAAAGTTTGTTGAGCTCTATTATGGATAGACCTCAGGCTCTGTCACTTTAAGCAAAACTCATTTAAAACTATTTAAGTAGGACAATTTGAGTTGGGGAAGATCTGAAATTCATCAGAATCCTGAGGGCAACTACAAGGTAGATGGAAAGAAGCAGCAGCTCCACTTCACTGCTAATTGCCAACAGTCACAAAACAACAGCAGAAGCACCTTCCACACCGAAGGGGAAAGAATGAAACATGTAAAAAGGTAAAAAGGAAAATTTTTAAAATGATGTTCAATACAACAGTTGTCTCCCATTTGGTGTCATCTGGCACCACATTAGAATAATGGCAGTGTCAGCTAAACTAAGTATTAAATCATTGCAAAGTTACTGGTTTTCTTTTCGGTCATTATTTACTCGGATTAAACAATACTTCCACAAAACTATTCAATAATTTTCATACCAGCAGTTACTAAGTATGGCTCAGGTTAGTAAAAAAAAACAACTGCAAAGCAACTGAAAATAAATAAAAAGCAACAGTCATCAGAAGTAAACAATAACAGGGAATTATCACAGATTTTGTCCTACAGTATGATGTTTTTCATAGGAAATTTAAATAAAATTACTATCCTTTAAAATAAATGCCATTTCTGTATTCAACTGTTTTCCAGGCTTGGAATACTACATTTCAGTTGTCCTGAGCAGATTAATTCACATCTGAGAGGCTCAAGTCCAAATCTCTACACTACCTTGCACTTTGGAAATTTAGCACCTGTTTTGAGGGAGCAATGAACTCTCCATAGGTTATGGTACTTAATTGTGGTACTGCATTCAGCTCCTAAAGCTCAAGAGAACCGAGACTCATGCTCCATCATCTGCAAAGGAGAGTTAAGTGGAAAGCCCACCCACCTACAGTATGGGAACCAAGCAGCTGCAACTAGAAGTGTCAAAATCATGCTACAATTCAGAATATATCTGCTTTAGGCTATTCTGACGTATTTTACTTCTCCCCTCCTTCGCTGATCAATACAGTTTGAAGAAGACTGAAGCTACACACCTCCCAGCCCACAAAGGGTCTATTACAATCCCTTCTAATGTATGCTACTTTAATAATTTAGTTCTAGGGGAAAGAACCAGAATTACACTAGACACCTCCATCCATCTAGCCTACATGAAGGCTGTAAAAAAAACGAAGAAAAAAAATGGTGGGGCTTGTAACTAACAAAACAAGGACCCATACTTCACATTAGAATGAGGAAGATACTTCTCTGCAAAGTAGCATTTTCTTATCTGAGCATGTAAAAATGCTAAAGCACCCTGCATATAAGCCAACCCAAGCTTTAAAAGATAGTGCCATCAGTCAACAGAAATGTTAATCACTAACTGTTCACCATCAACTACTTTAAGTCAGACTAAGCCGTTAGTTTAGACAACAGAAAACTCAATAGTTTCTTTCACTCGTTATGCAGAGCCCAAAGCTGGTATATAGTATTAGGAATCTAAGGCGCAAATTAAACCTGATGCTGAACTAACACTGAAGCACCTAGTCAGTTCAGATGCGTTTCATAAAAAATACCCCAAAAAACCAAAAAGCCAAATCAACACTTACGCAGTTGTTGTGCATCACTAGGTGAAGACAAAAGGGAGACAGCGAAAGAAACTGATGCTTGAAGTCTGTCAAGTTATTCTCAGTTTAGTCTGCCTAAGTGGCAAGGGATCAAAGTGCATCAAAATACTACAGAGTAAAACCAACACAGTCAATTTACTGTCGGTAACAGTCCTTAACTCACAACATAAGTAATCTCATAGAGGAAGAAAACCTGTTAAAACGCTCTGATTACTTCGGCGAAGACAGACTTACAAAACTTATATGCTATGAGATCACCCCATTTAAACTCTAAATCATATGGAACTTCTATTATTCTTCTTCACATCCTGAAACCATTTTGAAAGGAAAGCACTAAGCCTTCATGCCTGAACCTTAAGCTGATACTTCAGGCAGTGTCCTATGAAAAACTAAGAACGACCCTAAAGCCAAGCTTCATATGCACAAAGTAGCAACAGTGTTGCGTTTTATAATTAACCTGTGACCTGTTTTTGAAGAAGTGTCAGGCATTCATCCAAAACAGGTATTATTATTCTCTGAGCAAGAGAGAAGTCTTAAAAATTAATCTTATTTCATAAATCATGAGAACTACCTCAAAATGAATACAGATGTCATATAACGAATTATCACCTCTCCGTTTCAGAGAGGTGACAATTACTTTCCAAATGACCTGCAAACGACAATGTCAGCTTAAGAGACTGTAGCCAAAACATGTACTTGTCTTGCAAGTCAGGAAGTTCAGATAACACCACAACCCCCACAGGAAGGTGTTCAGTCTGTTAAGGCTCATCACCACGTAAATCATGGAAGACCAAAGGTTGCTGGCAAATGGATTTACAGAAATTCCTCAAAAAAATTAAGAGCAAAGTTTAGAGCTTCAAGTGGTAATCTCTCACTGAGAATCCACACAGCTCAGGCAGATAGGGCCAGTGATACTGCACAAAGCAGCTACAGCTTGAGGTTCTACAATAAGCCAGACAGATACTTAAAGTCCATCTAAAAGCTGTAGCTATTCTGAAGGAATTTTGATTACTCCAACAGTAACTGCTTTCTAATTAAAGAGTATTTCATCTGCAAGCTTCCTTCCTTCCTTCCTCCAAGCTTACTTCCTTCTTGGAAATCTTTATGAGGCTCAAAAAACACCAAACACCTCTAAGAGAAGCACTTGAAAATATTACATAACATTCCTTATAGGTACAGAATATTCTGAAATTCATTCTCATATTTAAAATCTCTCTATGAGAAAGTGATTATCTCTATCCCTTTCAGTCTATAGGTATGTATTTTCTCTACATTACTCATTCCTTTGTCTCTAGAAGGAGGCTTCTCCCTACCTCTGGGGTTTTAGTATAACACTCAGAATAAAAAATGAGGAGAAAATAAGAAAAACCAAAAAGGGACACAGATTAAAATTACTGAAATATTTAATTAGAGGAACCAAATATTTGCTTGCAATAATTAAGTTCTTCCTGGTATTTTCTTAAAACTGTAAATAATTCTCTCTGAAATACTTCAGGATTTTTTCAAAGCTAATGAGTAGCTTTAGTCCAAAAATCAAACTAATTTATACAAAATAATGTTTTAGCATTCCATGCACTCATCTTGAAGTCAAACCTAATCATCACCAATGCTGGTTCTCTAATTTAGACAGTTCTCGCTAATAAAAAAATCATTACTAAAAAAATGGCCAAGTTTATTTATTTTCATGTAATTGTGCTAGTGCTAATCCTCCAGACAAGCGACACAGGAAACGGTGTATCTGCATTTTATGTACTCATGGATGTGCATGTATCTTCCCCCCACAGCCAAAAATATTTATATATTGGCTTTACTTGAAGCTATCACATTTCTAGACATGTAAACAAGATTCAAATAATTACTTCTAGGGCTCAGCTTCTAGGAAGTAATCTCAAAATTTCGTCACCCACTCTTACATTCCTATTGTGATACATCAACATAACGGATTAAAAATCTTTTGAGTTCAGAAGTTAGATGCTCTAGAGATATCTTTTACATAATTATTCCTCTGAAAGTAACAGGATATAAAAAGAGAAATTTTATGTTTTTATAAAAAAGAGAGTGAAAGAAAAAAGACCATTAACCCCCAAAACTATCCAATTTCTTCAAGTTGTGGATCCCCCCCTTTTTTCTCCCCTCCTAGTGACAGGACAGATCACCAACGACAAAACTATAATCCCACATAATTCTACTCCCAGGTTTCTCCTTCAGAAATGCCTCAGAAGTAATAAGAGGCCACCAGCTGGCAAACTCCTAGTCAGCCTAACACAAGGATGAAAACTGAGACTGGTATTTATTCTCCTCTGCACTGCCAACACACTTGGCAGACCGCTTTCCTTTGTGCCTCAGTTTCATCATCTGAGAGAAGAAAATAATGACGCCTGTTTTCTCTAGGGAAAGCATCCCAACCCTACTACAGGGATGACTGGAGCTCCGGAGCACCCTGGAAATTACCAGAGGACCGAGACTGACCACTGCACCCACCCGCTCCTCCCCGATTCCTCAGGGAATCACTCCTGGACCAGCAGCAAAAACAAGCGTGCGTCTCTTTCAAGGCCAGCAGTTTCCCACCTTCTCATCCACAGGCAACAAGAGCAAACCTCTTGTGGTGAAGGCAACAAAGCGCAAATCTTTCCATCAAGGAAATGCCCGCCGATAGCGCGGCCGAGCTTATCGGGGAGCCGAGAGTGCCCGACAGACGCGAGCACGGCGACGGTCGCGGCCCCACCGTCAGCGCAGAACGCCGGCACTCGCCACTCCGCACGGGGGAGAGCCCAGACACCCTTCGGCCTGACCTCCTCCCGCGGGCGGGACCCCGGCAGCGGCTCCACGGGGACTCGACGCACGCCCGGGCGAGGTCGTGTCGCGTTTCGGCAGACGTCAAACCGGGGCAGCTCGACCGGCGCTCCGGAGGGAGGAGGCGGGACGAGGCGGGAACACGGGCCGGGGGCACGGCTGGCGATCGGCCCGGCGGAACGAGTGGGCGGCAAGGGACGACGCCCACGCCAAGATCCCCGGCTGAAATCGCTTGTCAGCCCTCGGACGAACGCTCCGGTGCTCCCGCCGCGGCGTGCGGGCCCCTCGGCCAGCGGCCGCCCTCAGGGCGAGGGCGCGAGGGCGCCAGGAGAGGGAAGGGAATGGGATACGGACGGGATAACCGCGCTGAACCGGACCCCCGGCCCTTACCCGGCCCGCTCGCGCCCCCCGGCCGCTGCCCCTAAACGTGCCCAGGGCCGCCTCGCGCCCATCCCGCCGTCCGTCCGCGCACGTGCGCGCCCCGCGCACCGGCCACGCTCGGCCGCCGCCCCGGCCTCCGCGAAGTCCGCCCGCCCCCCTCTCAATCCCTCGCTGCATTGGGTCAACGGCAAAGTTTGACGTCGGCAGAAGCGGGCGTTGTTCCAGAGAAGGGTTCGGGGCTTCCCGAACGCGCGGCCCCGTGCCGGGATGGGCGGGGCGCGGGGGTCGGTGGGGGGCGGTGTCCTATCCCAGCATCCCTTTGGCCGCGGGTGCCCGGTGTGCCCGAGCCCCCCGGTCCCTCACGGCTTTCCTTCGAGGTGTCTGCCAGCTCTGCGCTCTCTTGAGGACAGCCGGCGCCTGGCCGGGCCGCCGCCGGCCAGGCCACTGGAAGCTTCTCCCGGCCCGTGTCCTGCCGGGCCTGCGCTGGCGGCGCGGCAGAGGTGTTGTCCTGGGCAGGCCCGAGCAGCCAGCGGCCTTCCCGGCGTTTCGCAAGGCTCCCCTGGGAGCACGGGCGGCTGGAGAACGCGCTTTTTACAGCTGCGGTGTGAGCAGAGCGCTGTGAGCGAGGGCAGGCTCGCTGCCTCAGTCCCTGAAAGTCAGGGTGTCAGTCCTGAAAAGGTGTTCATGGAAGGCCGGGTTGCTAAGGAAAGGTCCTTAACGTAGTTCATTGATGTGATCGTGATCCAGCAAAGCCTCTGTGTTCTCTCCATGGTTATCTCTGCACATTTCTTCATTCAATAACCCTGAAAAAATGACTTTTGTAAATCAGACACTAACATACCCTCTTCATTCCAGATGAATTCCAGTTCAGGAGTGAGAAGAAACATGTTCCGGTGCCATGCCACAGACTTCGGTGGTGCTGAGACTGTCAAAGGAGGCTCTTTCTATTCAGGAAAGCACCAGATATCACTGATGCATGCCCGAGTTGCTTCCTGCCATACACTTTAGGCTTTTGCCCATTACTTCTTAAATTATTTTGGGTCTTGAGTAGGATATGAGCTATATTATATTCTTAGTTACATCTTTAAAGGAGTAGATGGATTTGCTAGACAAATAGGGCATTAGTTTAATACCCTGTTTCAAGGACTGGCATGAGCTGCTAATGAGAAAAGATTAAGAACTTTGGGAAAAAAAAAAGTGGAAGATAACCTATTTCTCATGTGTTTAATACCAATCTCTGATTATTTTGGTTTATTTTCTGTGATGGCTTAATATCCCCAACAAAAATGTGTTGCTTACTCTGAGAATATTGTATATTTTCTACACAACAAAGTAGAGCTGGATGGACACTTCAAAAGTCATTTAGTTCCTCTGCTTTCCTCAAGACAAAATTGTCTATACTTAAATAGTGTCTGATAGGTATTTATCTAACCTGCAGGTTAGATTTATTACTCTATGTCCCTGCTCACAGCTGATGCTCTTCCTTAGATCCTATAGATGCTGCTGTTTCTCCCATAGGTGGTCTCTACACTCAGTAGTCTCGGTCCTTTCCATTTTCTCCTACAGGGCTTTTGGTGTTCAAGCCCTTCTTAATGTATCAGGACAACTGACATCTTAAGTTTCACCGTTTTTTCATTATGAAAAAAGCAGTTTGTCACTTTTGCTTTGTCTTCAAATTGTGGTTGGTGTGTCTTTGATTATGAGGATCACAGTTTGAGATTGTACAAGTATGTTTCAATTGTATAATTGGCAGATTTCAATCTGTATGGATATGCCTGCTTCAGCACCCCCAAAAATTGGTGTTTGGCAACAGAGGTTTAAGTGGAACCAGGCTCTAACTAGAGGGACTGAAAAAATAATGTTGTGGGCTTTTTTCCTCGTTTCAGCATGTCTTCTATGTCTTTTAAGATTACTCGAGTTCTGCTGCTAAATAGACATTTCAGAGTAGACACTCCACTCTCCCCCCTCCCCCAGCTGGCAGAAAGCCTCTTGTGACATTCTTATTCTGAAATCCTATAGCCTGAAGCCATTCCTCGTATATTGCCAAAGCTCGTAGAACAACCCCCCCCATTCCCTTTAAAACCGGTTCCATGTCAGGCTTCACTTATATACTACATGAATCGTAACTCTTCAAATAAGCAAGAGCTCTTGTATTTCACAGGCTATTTATGAACTCAGTGTAAAACTATTTCCACATAGCTGAAGTTTCACAGAAAACCAATATTATTTGTTTGCAACTGTGCTTAGTTTTTTTCTGTATTGGCACAAAATATTATTTATTTGGTAACAATTTAGTTACCAAAAATCTGACTTGTGTTCTTAGACATTGGGCATTTTCTGTTGCAAGCAGGTAAAAAGTTACTATTATTGCAGCTGACACTTGATAAAACTGGAACATTTCGGATCCCTAGTAAAGAAAAGAGTTAAGCCCTTCAAGCATGTTGTGAAGTGCCTTTTCTGCACATGGACCATTTCCTGAAAGACTCTTCAGTTTGATTTACTGCTTTATAGTCTTCCCTACTGAAACACATTATACAGTTTTATAATGTACTGTATATGCAGCATAGTACTGGTATATAGGTAATATAAACACCAGTAATTTAAAGTTTTTAATATCCAGAGAAGTGCAAAATTCTGGCCACATTTTAAAATGTTCCTTCAAGCTAATGTTTTAATCTGCACATTGAATGAAGCATTATATTAAATGTTTATATATATTTTTTATTTAGTCATATAATTCCTAAATATATGAGGCAAGAAAAAAGGAGGTTAATTATCAGGAATTGGAAGGTCTTTGAGATTAATTGCTTATCTGCTTATTTAGACTGCAAATTGTGTTCCAGCACAGTGTTCAGATCAGGGCTATATAGGATATTTCCAAGCTCCCACTATCTACAGCTAGGATATAAGTAGATGGAGCATGCCTTCACACCCTCTGCTTTTTCAGGCCCAGGAAGAAGAAGATAGCCTGAGAGTGCGGAGGTGGGTAGTGATGCTTGGAAAACATTTAGTGATTGGCAAAGGTTTCTAGGTAGCTGCTTGATTGTGGGAGCAGAGATATTTTTAGAGATGCTCTTAGAGACTGCCAAGGAACAAACTTGTACTACTCTTTTTGGATATTTGAAGCAGTTTTGTAACAAGCTGTGACAAGGTTTGCAGTCAGTGCAAAATCTACTGAATCCTACAATAGATATGCCACAGAAAGGAAAATATATTTCTGGAAATTATTATTATTTTGGTATAAGGACATGAAGCATCCTATAGATGCATCAGGGGTGTGAAAAGATTCCTCAGTCTGTATACATGTGAGTTTTTTTTGAGATGGTTTGCTGTTGGGAAAGATTTCCAAAGTAAGGGAGAAGCTGAACAACAAGACCCTTCAGTGGCAATGTTCTGACCCATGGCAAGTCAAAGTAATTTTCTGTGAGATGGCTGAATTACTATATAGAACTACTTGCCTATAAGGTTCAGTGAAACATCCAAACCTCTTGCTGTAGTGATAATGTTATCTCAGCTTGTATCACTCTCCTGAACTTGAACTTAGGATCTCCAGGTCTGACATTTGTTAACATAAAGAAGAGTCACTTTTTTCCCACCCTCAAGAGTGGAGAGGACTAGTCCTTTGTCTTGAGTTGTCAGAACAGTAGCAGACTGTTGTGTTGAAGCCATAATCTTGAGGTCATGAAGTTATGGTAAAGTCCTTTGAAAAAGTAGGGAGGAGGCAGGCTGGGAGGCAACAGCAAGGAAAAAAATGGCTGATGTAAGTGTTGGAAATGATTTAGTGATAGTTACAGCATTTCACAGCCTTATAACTTAGCAAACATGAGCTACTCCATGGCAGGAAAAAATAGGCTTGTTAATTCATTACTTCCTTCTGAGGCTGTCCTAGTTAGAACAGCTAGGACCAGTTCATCACTGTATGGATGTATCCCAAAACTGTGTATTCTATTGCCTTCCATGCCATTTCCCAGAAACTGGTATCAATGAACCGTTTACACTCTCTGCCCATAGAGCCTGACTCCTCAGGCTATAAACTGGGTGTTAAGAGACCTGTGAGATAGGAGGGTGCCTCCTTGTCCTCACACTCATTGTGGAACACCCTGCCCTGACGGAAGTACTGGGCATTCCTGCCTGAACTGGAGGATATATAATCTTGGAGTCTTGGAACTTTTTTAACCAAGGATCCAGAGGAAGACTGCAGATCACCGCTCTCAACCAGACTGCAGACCACCACCCTTGACTGGACTGCAACCACCACTTTTCAACCAGACTGCAACCACCACTCTTGACCGGACTGCAATCACCACTCTTGACCAGACTGCAACAGCGCTCTCACCAACAGGTTTTCCCCTCTCCTTTTACTTTGGACTCAGGGGGCCCAAAGAACACCACTCTGTTCATGCCCCAGGGTGCTGGGTTATACATTTGGGTTTTGTGGGTTAAAACCAATTGTTTGTCTGTATAATTGTATTTATTGTATTATTTTATTAAATTGTTATTCTGACTTATAATCTCTCTTTTGAGTTGAGTTCATTTCCCCTGCTGGTTTACCTTTAAACCAGCACAGAGGCACATGGGAGTATATTTCTTTTTCTTAAGAGCAAGTAGGTGTTTGTCACCCTGTGACAAAGGGGTAAAGTTCACTGAACCACAAGCAACCATTATTGCAAACAAACAAATATGTTCAACTTGATACTTGATGGCATCTGTTTCATGAGGGAATGAATGATGCATATGGCAAAAGAACTGCTCTCATTCCTTAGCATTGTTATGCCCAGTAGGTTCCTAAAATCTGAGGCTTTGGATGAGATCTTGAAAAATTCAATCAGGATCTGTAGAGTTGCAACTAGGCTTCAGAACTTCAGGAAAATCTTGTGATTGTTGGAAAAAATTAGGAATGGGGTTAGTTGACTCCTTCACATGTGATATGCTTAACAGGAAAGCTTTGGGCTGTTGAAGAGGACTTGACCCAGTTCTTTGTTGTTTTTATTCAGGAATAGAAATAGTAACATCATGAAGCTGCAGCAGGACATATGGAAAAGAAAGGGCATTGGTTATAGCCCACTTTAAATTAATGGCACATCTAACAGAGCAATGTGGAACCTAGCAGCCTGCTTGTTTTTTTGGAGTGGAAGTCATACAGCTAATGTAATTTTAGACCTAGGCGGTAAGCTTTGACTGATGGAACATGTTGCTGGGAGTGTTTTTTTCCAAAAGGATGTTGGGCAGGACAATCCTAAAATAAGGGGTCTGGTCTTGGTAAACAAGACCAAAAGTGAGACCAGAAAAAGGAAAACAAATATGAAATTTCAATGAAGATAAAATTAAAATACTGTAAAGGAATAAATCAAACATAAAAGATGGTTAGGTCAGAATGAGCAATACTATTCACTGCAAAGTGCTGATTCAGAGCTAGGATGAGGTGAAGGTGTTATGACATGCTGCAGTCACTTATGCCACATGTGTGAGTTTAGTATGCTTTTGGCAGCTACTGGAGCTAAAATGCCTTTGGAGTGATTCTGCACCCACAGACTGAATGTAGATGTATCCCTGCACAAATGCTTAAGGCAGAACTCTTGGACATGGGCAAGAAGACCCAATTAGGAGCAGCAGAAGATGATGAAAAAGAAGAGGAAGATGTCTTCAGAGTGAGGGGAATTGTCTTTCCTACTTGGCCACAAAGATTTTCATGAGCAGTGTAGCCAATAACAAATATGCCAGAAAATGTCAGTCCTTTTTTGCCAAAGTAATCTAGTGTTTGAATGAAATAAAGTGTCATGTGTGAAAAAAACTGAACTGGGCTGGAATATTGTGCTGACAGAAGGGATGCTAGCAGTACAAAAGGCATTCTGAAACTGAGGCTATGGTTCAGTCTCCTCTGTTACGGGAAGCCAGTCTGTGTTATATAGATGTAACTGTGAATTCCTTTCTGGTTTTGACCTCTTAAAAACACATAAATGGCACTTCCTGTCCTTTCCAGTGGGTGAGGGAACAGTTCTAGTCAGCCAAATTATCATTGGCCATGGTTATCCATGCTTTCCACTTGGCGTTTTGGGCAGGCTATAACAAGGTTCGAGTCTATGCAGAACAACATCATGTGACTTGCCTCTTCAGGTTGTATGAGAACTGGCATGCGAGGTGCAGAGCTACAAAAGGAGCTTGTGTTCTTGGTCCTCAACTGCAGAGCACAGCAAGTACAGCACAGGGGGTGCCTGGCCCCATATTCCACACTGTGGTTGCTCCACTGAGCAGTGGAGTCTCCAGACTAAGGCTAAAACTTGTCTGTATGAGGGCTGGTCTTAGGTAGTGGAATGACTCTAAACACAAAGAGTGTGTATGAGTTAAGCTTTGTTATGGTTGGAAATGGCTTGGCTTTCTGATACTACAGCTTGTGCCTTCTCAGTATAAGATGGTAGAGATATATGGAAGAAACTGTATATGGAGCTTACAGAGAAGAAATAATCTACAGGCAAACTACTGACAAGTCCTTTTTGTAATTTTCCCTGCTGTACATATTTTTCTACACTATACCACTGAAATCAGTCCAATGAGATACCACTTGATTACCTGGAAGATAGCTATCAGTGATGATATATAATTTCCTTTAAGTGACACATTTTTAAAAAATGGTCTTGACAGCTTTGTGCTTGAAGTTTTCTGTTTGAGCTGTTAGAAAACACAAAATGCTGGAGGCTGTTTCACCACATGCCGTAACAAGTGCTTTGCAGTCAAAATTTGGCAAACAAAAATGATGGTGGTCATGCATAAGGTGTAGCCAAATCAAGCCCAGTTTCTCAATACTGAAGCTCCTCCACAGTGCCAATAGCAGCAAAAGCTTGCTTGAGGAGATAAGCCAGATATGAATCACGGTTTGAGAGCATCTCCTATAGTGAGCTGTAAAAATTCTCTTTAGAGCCTAGGTCCCAGTATAGAATTTGTCATTGTTACTTGTAACTCTGGTATGAATATTTGTAATCAAGCTTTAACTTCCAAGAACAGAATTTTGGAGGTTTTGTGTTTTCTATTTGGTTTTGTTGCAGCACTCAGATTTACCAGACTTGAACAGGAACATGTTGTCTTGCTGATGTATAAATGTATGGAAAAATGTAGAGCTTCTCCATAATCAGGGATCCTAATGGATAAAAGAAAATGGCAGAAAAACATTAGTGGTAAGGGATGTATCATACACACCAAACCATTATCATAATCATGGACTAATGCTCTCTCATTCTTTACATTATCATTGTCTACTCATTTCTTTTTCAGTTTCCTGGCTCTTTTCTTTTGCCCTTACTTTCTTCTGTCATCAAAGCCACTTGTTATTCAGTCTGTAAAGGTTGACTTGAATATATTTTGTCTATAGTTAATTAAGCAATGGGAAAATCCTTTTGGAGAGATCTGCATACTCAAGACCAGGTTCAAGTCATGTCAATGTCAATGTCAATATATCCTGAAACATATGAACTGCTGCTGTTCATATTTCAATGCCTTTTCTGAATAGATCCTTTATGGAACAATTTGCTAGTATCTACTCCAAAGTTATAGTTTCTTGTGTTACTTGAATTTTGTTATATGACTGTCTGTGACAATCAATAGCAACTAAAAGAATAATTCATTCCCCAATGATACTGTGTTGAACAAGAGGCATTAAAATTTTAACTATCCTGATATTTAATAAGCAGTCCTTAGCAATGTGAATAAATGTATTTCAGAAATGCTTATAAATTCTTTTGTCACTCATTATGGCCTGATAAGCTTGATTCAGAAGGAGTCATGAACAAATTACTTTTAATGCATTGGATTTGATGAAAATTTCTCAGGTTATGTTGACATTCTCCTGGTAGTTTCCTCTTGACAGTTCTGTACTGTGTATTACATGCGTGTCACCATGTAACAGCAATAATATAAGTAGGTTCAGTAAATGAAATGTTTGAAAAACATTAATGTGAAGTTGGGTAATCTCATCTTTGGATGTGTTGAGTGTACTGTTCTCCCATGAGCTGATGGTGGATAATATGAGCTTTGAGAGGAGGGTGGAACCACAGTGCCTCCAGAGCTTGTTTTCTAAGTAATTTACTAAACTATTTTTCAATTCCATGGTAATCAATAACTTATCACTAATAATTGGGCTATTGGCCCATGTACTGTGCAATGCGTCTACTATTTACAGGATTACTGGAATATATTCAACATGTCTTCTTAAATTTTTTTTAATGTTACATTTATGCCTGCCTACCCTATTACAAGTTTAATTGTGTGTCACTGATAATATGAATGATTTGTAGAGACTTAGAGGACCATTAATGCCTGGAAATACAGCAATACACTCACAATAAGCAACCATCTCCTTTGGAGCGATTCCATGTTTAGTGTCAAGATGTATTCCGTATCTCATTTTGAAAAAAGCTGCCCCGTAGTGCCTTTGTGTTGCCACTCCTAGTGCTGAGAAAGCTTTTCAAATGCTGTGTAAGCTATGGTCTAAAGTTGCTTTGCAGATTTTTTTGTAGCTCAAGGTTTCTTAGAATACTCAGGTGTTCTCAGGAATGACCTGATAATTGCTGTCTCTCTGCTCTCCTGCAGTTTCCAGTGTCAGGCTGTCCTTTTCCTGCCTTGTCTTCCTTCAGATCTTCTTGCTCCACTGCATTTCTTTCCTCTAACTTTTGCATCTGGATTTATTTGGTGTTGTCCAGGGTGTGTCTCACCATCAGGAGGCAAATTTGGTTAGGTAGGTTGGTATCACAGCCTGTGATTTATGGGAACCCTTGCTACTGACAAAAGTACTAGAGGAGACAGAGACAGGGAAGAAAAGGAAGCTGTGGTTAAAAAGCTGCTGTTCTCAGTACCCGAGTTAGGACTTGATGGTGACCTTACTTGGCACTGGTGAGGCCACACCTTGAATCTTGTTCCAGTTCTGGGCCCCTCACTACAAGATAACCATTGAGGTGCTGGAGTGTGTCCAGAAAAGGGCAATAGAGCTGAGGAAGGGTCTAGAGAGTAAGTTATACGAGGAGTTTTGGAGGGAGCTGGGGTCTGGGGAAGAGGAGTCTCTCCAACTACCTCAAAGGAGGTTGTAGCCAGGTGGGAGTCAGTCTCTTCTTCCAGGCAACTAGTGTCAGGACAAGATGAAATGGCCTCAAGCTGCACCAGGGGAGATTCAGGTTGGACATCAGGAGGAAGTTCTTCAAGGAATTGGATACCCAAGGAGATGGTGGAGTCACCATTCCTGGAAATGTTTAAGAAATGACTGGATGTGGTAGTTAGTGCCATGGTATGGTTGACAAGGTGGAGATCAGTCAGAGGTTTGACTTGATAATCTTGGAGGTCTTTTCCAGCCTAAATGATTCTGTGATTCTGTGAAACTAGTACCTCATGTACAGATGAGCTATTGACTGTATGGTGATGTGGTCTTGTCCCTTGGAAAGCAGCAGTTCCTGGCTCCTGCTGAGTTCCTTCCAGCAAGTTCAACCACTGAATTAGAAAAGAAAAATACAATCTGACATATAATCTTTGACAAGTTGCTGACCCTTGTGTCTGAGGGATGAGAGGAAATTATTCTCTGTGTTCACGCAGTTCTTTTCTCTGTAAACAGCAATTCTTCATCCACAGCCTTAAGAAAAAAAGAAGTCTGGGTTGAAGGCAGAAAGTTCAGTCTCATTTCTGAGTGTAAGAAGTCCCTTTTACAGATGATTGAATTCAACCATGTCCGGAGTGAATGTAACAATTGCTTAATAATGTGAAGCCTTCAATTATATCCAGCAGATTCTGTAGGGGGATTTTGCAGGCAGGAAGAAGTTAATTATTCAAAGGTGGATCCAGATCAAAGTTTATTGGCTTATATACTGTAAACTTGATAGCTCTAAAGTGGTAACTGACATACTTTTTTTTAATGTAATTTGTGAGCATGTGCAGTGGTGTAAGAAGGTGTTTTTCCAGTAGGTAGAGAAACAACTTTTTACTTGCTCATTAATCAATTACACTTTTCTTGAGAAAAGGCATGTAACCTAGAATAATATTCCAAAGTTTACTGGAAAAAAAAATCCAAGTAGAAGCTTTTCAGGTTATGATTAAGGATTTGTTTTACTTGTTTGTTGGTTTTTTTTTCTTCCCTTGAAATAGTCAGAGTCAACATGACCAGTATGTTTTCAGGTAAGAGAAACCTTTACTTCAGCAGCAACCTTCTTATCCTGTATGAGACTTTATACTGTTAATGCAGAGTATCTGTGTTAAATGAGTTTGATCTTGTTATTTTTTTTTCCATAGATAAGTCTAAAATGCAGACAAAAAAATGATACCTTCACCAGACAGAATTAATTTTCTGCAAGGGAGTTTCATCTATTTTGCACACCAAAAATGCAATGCTGAAGTAACATTTTGTGACATTGCTATGTACAAAGGGAGACTGAAAAATCATGTTTCCATGGAAAAGTTTAATGTATAAAAGAAGAAGTAGAGGGAAATTCTGTTCTCAGTGAAGTTAATTTTTTTCTCTTGTCTTTCACAAGGTCAGTTTTCATCTCAGTTTTCTAAAATATGCTACCCGATGAGTAAATGCAATCTAACAAAAAATGTAAAGAAAAACCACAGTAACAGAGGTCATCTACATTTTCAGCTTTTAATGGTACCTTTCTTACAATGTGTACCTTTTCAATTACTGTTGATTTTTGAAACATATCTTGATTTTTGGAACACTGATAACAATGCTAGTGTCAATTTCTTTGTGAAATGAAGCTCCAATATAATGGTGAAGTCAAATGGAAAATCAAGAAAACAAGGACAGGATGCGAACTGCTTGACTGACTGACACATGGCTTGAAAGGAAAGGAAACAGAGCGAATTCACTTCCTATTTGAGTCAAACCCTAGTGCTAAAAAAAGAACCAGTGATTGGAACAGCAAAGTAAGTTACTTGAAAGGGGCCACAAGTTGTCAAGGTAAAAAGGAGGAAAAGACAAGTAACAAGAGTATTGGAGAGATACAGAACACATTGTGGCTCTGTCAGTGATATTTGGGGTACTGTGTACATTTTAGCTATTGCAAGAAAAGAAAAACTATCTTTTATTGTTTAACTTACACAAATAATGCTTCAAATAAATTTCTTTAAGCAATAGATTGCTTTAAAACCCCACTAAATTTCAACATTTAGTCTTCTCTATTTCTAAATTTTCTATTTCTAAAATCTCTGGGGTTTCTGTTGGCTTTTGAATACGTTTGCAAAATAGGCATACAACTCACTCTTCTGTGAAATCAAACATATTTCTCTAATTATTATGAATGTGTTATATTTCCTAGGAAATATGCATTCGCTGATTTTTCTAAGGTATATTAGGTGGCTTTCTTAGGTATAGCAAGTGTTGTGTTGTCTAATGTAGGTATGGGAAATGCTTCCTAGCCCAGTAACTAATAACATAAGGAGGAGATTTGATAACTGTATCATCTTAGTCTAATGTTGGTTGTGGTATACTAGAAGTAGAGTCAAACCCTGCACTGTTCCCCTCAGATACAAGTCTGTTAAGGCTTTTCCTAGCAGCCTATATTTCCTAGACAGCAATCAACATTTAATCAAGGTTTTGCATTTAAGTGAAGGGTTTGAATTTGCGAGCCAGACTGTATAAATTTACTGTCACCAGACCTTTCAGAATCTGTAAAATTTTCATTTTTTTTTGAGGACATCTGTTATTTTGCTAAGCCTGATCATCTAGCAAAGCCCTTTGTGTTCTCCACTAACCATGATTAGCCATCTGGCAGCTATCTGTAGACTTAGTTTCCCAAACCGTAATTTCTTTCCAGTGCTAAGCCCGGACGCATGACTAGGGGCCTCCATTGGCATCTGCTTTTTTGTTATTTTAAAAAATTACTTCCAGTATTTCTGCCCAGTACTTAGCACCCTTGTTTACTTTAGAGTATTTCCAGCAGATGGGGAAGAATGTTACATTTTCCTCGCATTCAGCACATTTCCAAAGAACGCAGATTTCCTTTTCTTGATCTATAATGGAGCAAGATACCACTGGAATAACATGTTTCAAAAGGGGTTTCTTTCATGTTTGTACTTTTTGATGATCCTAGAGATCTCTTAGATGCCACTGTTTGTCATTTTGCCTTGTGTTGCTTTGACTATGCCATAAAAGCAGAAGCATAATCTATAGAGTGAGTCTGATCTAAAGAAATATTCCACTGTTTCATATAGCTCTGCATTCATGAAAACCATGCTAACCATGACTGACAATTACAACTGAGAAAACAAACAACTGCTCCAGATTACAGGAATAGCAAATTAGTGCTCAAGATAAGAATGGTTAAAAAAACCCAAACAAATAACCAAACCCAACAAAAAAACGAACAAAAAACCAATCCCCAATTTATCTGTAGTTTTTCTTCTAATTTGAAAGAGTGCCAAATTTTCATGATATGGAGACTTGTAGAAGCTTTGAGTTGCAAAGACTAACAATGGTTTTGGTAGTGACATGGCTTCCACATCCTCAGCTCAATATACAGGGTTTGTATTCTAAGTATATTAATCGATACCACTGCAAGGCTGGAAAGCACAAACTCCTCATGCACTTAGCAGTCCTGGGAAACCAGTGAAGCTAAGTTAAAGTTATGCTGATGTGGTTTACTTTTGAGGGTGATGAGGATGGTGCTTTACTTCACCTTTGTAATGCAATTGCAGAAAGGAGGAAAACTGCTACTTTCTACTTACATATTTTGTGGCTCACTCTCAAGTTTTACCTTGGTAAGATTATTTTAAAGAGTGTTCTCAGCAGACAGACTACTACATTTGCACTGAAACAATTCAGTTCCAAGAGTACAGATAAGAAATCAAATAGAAACATTCATTTAAACTTTGTGGTTAAATAATTACTGGTAGCAGGAAGTCTGCCTTCCTATTTTTTTTCATCAGCTGATTCATCTAGATCAGATCTTATATCAGTTTTGAAGGGACTGAAGTCATGTAATTAGAAAGCTGTCAAGGTTTCTGAACTTTTTCAATCTTATGTTAAGAAAGGCTGTGGGTAGTGTAGCTGAATGATAGGCCTCTCTGTATGCACCGAAAATTATTATGCAGGACACAGAATACACTCAAATAACACTGGTGGGGAAAGTCCAGGGAAGGATTGTGGGAATATGTCATGGTTTCTAATCTTTCCAGGCTGCAACAGGCAGAAGCAATAGGCAGAAGCTGTTTCAGAGTGTATTCTGAAAAGAGGGTGGGGAAGGTTTTGTTTAAGGACCTCATAATTAGGCAGGTGAATTCCCCCTTCACAACCATGCTGATAGCCTGTAGCTCCTGACATCTTGCCTGTTTTTCTGGTTTGAAATGGGAGGGGTGAATTTCCATGTATAAAAGTCCTTCTGTTTACAGGTCACCTCAAGTAGTTGGTAAAGAGCTGCCACACTTTCTAGCTGGCTTTAAGCCTCAAACTCTATGACTGAGAAACTTTTTTTTCTAAAGGCACGGGGGGACATAAAATATTTTCTTCTGTGATTTAAAAAAAAAATAAACATTTGAACTACATTGGAAATATTGTTCAGATACAAATTGGACTTTCTCCTAAAGATGGCAAGAAATGTTTGGGGAGAAAGATGTTTGTATTTCTGTTTTCACTTTCTACATTAAATCATTCAAAGCTTGTGGGTGCTGATTACAGCATTTCCTCTTTACTTCTTGTAATGCTGTAATTGAAACACTCATATAAACATTGGAGCAAATAGCTCTGGCATGTATTTCTTTTTTCTTTTCACCTCAGGATTGTAAATGTGTAAAATTCTAAAAAATACTTTGTAATACTAACAAAACAGGTGCTTGTGACATGAGACAAAAAGGCTTCTGAAAGTCCTACTGCACTTAACTACTGGTATGTTTTGCAGTCCAAGTGCATCCTAGAGCTCTATATTTTAGAATTGACTGGAACATTTGAAGCTAAATCACTTGCTTGATTCTGACTGCCCAAATGTTCATCTACAATGATTTCACACTAGAATATGCAAGAATTCCAAAAGCTGTACTTTTCAACTGGCCTTGCAATCTTCCATTTTAGAAGATATGTTTAAATCTCTGGTTTCTAAAAATAGTAATAGAAATGAAGTGAGGGGTGATAGATGCTCTGCAGGAAGATTAAAGAGCACTCTGTAAAAGATTCTTAGAAAGGATGAAGCTCTGTAACTCTAAAGAACAGAGATTCCTTATTTTATATAGATTGCTGACATGATTGGAGGAGCACAGGCTGTTATCATTAATTTTAAAACAGCCAGTAGTTAAAGTCTAGGGAATTAAACATATGTGATAATTATGTTTTATCCACTGCTAAAATGCAGCCCCTTCCTAGGGTGCAACACAGTAACTGTTAAAAAGGACTTATCAGCGCTACAGGGGTTTTAGATATCTTATAACCAGAGTGAGTGATATTAATGGATGACTTCAAAATACCACAATTTTCAGTCATTGACTGCAAATGGGCATCATGTTTTCAATCTTAAAAAGCTACTAACAGTATGTATGACTGAATTAAGAAACCAACCAAGATATCTTTGCTGTATCATCTTGACAAAAATGGTTTCATTTTTCCGCTCTCTGTGTAGCCTGCTTACTTCAGCTATAAATTTTGGGACTATAGAGTGTATTTCTTGTAATGTTGTTGAACAGTAAGAAGCATAATGAGGTTTAAATCCTCACTGGAATGCCTAGGTGCCACTTTGATATGAGTAAATAAATTACAAACAGTTAAATAAGTAGTCACATTTTAAGATGCACTTCAGTGCAATTGGAATCTAGTGGAACAAGAATGAATATCAAAAGATTTGCCTGCAGCTTGGGAGAGGACGGATGCAGTCTCAGACAATGCTGGCTTCTGCCACAGGCTGTATTTCCAGTTATGCTGACTGCAAAGTGAAAGAATATTTTGCATAATGGCATTTGCCTTTTTGTTTTTCCTGTATGAGCCAACCACACAAATCACACCCTAAATTAGTCTTTTATAAATCACAATACAGGTTACTATCATGTGCTGCTCAGTGACATTCCACTCTCTTATAAACGTATTTATTGCTTACTTTCATAAACTTCTGCTAGAGACTATTAAAAGTACTTACCAGTAAGATCTTAATTTAAACTGGATAAGTATTCCCAGAAAGTCAAACTGTTAGCATAGTCCTTGCACTATATGGCACAGCTGTATGATGCTAAACAATTTGGGTGTATATAGAACACATTCCTGAGGTGGTGCCTCAGCTAGCTGTGTTGGTGCTGGCCAGTATGAATGGGTGGTGTGAAAATCAGTGTATGTTTACAGCACAAGGTGGCCAGGAATCCAAGAGAAGTGAGAGAGTCACCTTTAGGATTACAATGGTAAGAGAAGGAATAAGCTTGTCTGGCTCTGCCTGGAAAGCAGGTCCCTGTTTTGAATACAGAAACTGGAACTGTATTCTAGTGCTTGTTTATATGTAGGAAGCATAACCCTGCAGATACTCTTGAAAAATAATCAGACCGAGTCAGAGACGATTCTGCTTACCTTTCATGTATCTTATTTAGATTTGTTTGCTAGTCATTTAGGATCCATGCAATAGTTGTTTTCACAACTACTGTGAATTGATTTTAGTCAAATCACACTGTGAGGTTGACCTTGGAAATGGGGCATGATGTGGTTGTTCCTTGGTTCCTTCCTTTGCTTTTGCAAGAGCTTTCCAGCATGCTTCTGTTTGGGGAAATGGGACTTAGAGTTCTACACACTGAGTTTCATTTTGTTGCTCTGCTCCTCTGTTCTGTTGAACTGGGCTTTACTATTTCCTGTTTGTAGAGGGTTGGAGTGGCAGGTGTAAGCCCCAGGAAGCAACTGCTGATTTTAAAATAATGTACCTTACTAATCCGTTGAAAAGTAACACACCATTTTTATAAAGAAAGTGGCATTTTTTTCAGAGTACACAGCAGTAATTAACTGGTGATCTGAGACAGTTGTTTTTGTTTTCCTAGAACTTCAACCTTCAGCTGACACTCCTCTACCACTAAAAACAAAACAAAAAAATACTCAACCATCTCACATCACCAAGTACTCTTATTCAATGTTTTCTTAGTCATCGTACAGACAAGACTACACACTCTGGGAGATCTGCCCAGGAAGATTGGATAATCAGTTTAAAAATGACAAAAATGAGAGACTGAAAGTTTTAGTCCAAAAACATAATACCTTAACAAATCCTTGTCATTACAGTGAGGTGGTACACCATATCCTGATGCACTGCAACTAATTACAGCCATTTGATGTGACATGACTGTTTGAGCGAGTTCATGTGTTATCATTTCAAATAATGCATCACAATTACTCTGTGTTGTTGGCATTGAGGAGTTACCACTCTTCATTCTACCACGTAGATAACAATTCAACAGCTGGAGGATCAGTGTGGGCTACTTTCAGGAATCACCTGGAGAATTCAGACTCTTGAAGAAATCCAAATGATTTCCAAAACAAAAATGTCATAGAATCACAGAATTTTTTAGGTTGGGAAAAAACCTTAAGATCATTAGTCTGACTGTTAGCCCAGAACTGCCAAGTCCACCACTAAACCACATCCGTAAGTGCCATATCTACACGTCTTTTAAAAAACCTCAGGGATGGTGACTCCACCACTACCCTGGACAGCCTGTGCCAATGCTTGACATCTTGTTACTTGGGAGAAGAGACTGACCCCTACCTGGCTACAACATCCTTTCAGGCAGTTGTAGAGAGCAAAAAAATCTCTCCTGAGCCTCCTTCTCTCCAGGCTAAACACCCTCAGCTCTCTCAGCCACTCCTCACAGGACCCTCCCCCAGCTCCATTGCCCTTTTACAGACTTGCTTCAGACCCTCAATGTCCTTATGGGAGTGAGGGGCCCAGAGCCAGATTTGAGGTGCAGCTTCACCAGTACTGAGTACAGAGGGATGATCACAGCTGTGGTCCTTCTGGCCACACTGTTGCTGATCTGAGTCAGGATGCCCCTGACCTTGCCATCTGGGCATGCTGCTGGCTCATGTTCAGATGCTGTTGACTAGCACTCCCAGGTTCTTTTCCACTGGGCAGCTTTCCAGCCACTCTTCCCACAGCCTGTAGCACTCCCTGGGCTTGTTACGATCCAAGAGCAGGACCCAGCACTTGGTCTTGTTGAACCTCATAAAACTGGCCTCAGCCCTTCTATCCAGCCTGTCCTGATCCCTCTGCAGAACCTTCCTGTCCTCCAGCAGATCAACACTCTCACCCAACTTAGTATCATCTGTGAACTCAGTGAGGATGCCCTCGATCCCCTCATCCAGATAATTGATAAAGATATTAAACAGGACTGGCTCAAATACTGAGTCCTCTGGGACACCACTAGTGACCGGCTGCCAACTGCATGTAACTCCTCCATTCTCCATCAATCTCTGGGCCCAGCCATCCTGACAGTTTTTACCCAGTGAAGAGTGCACCTGTCAAAGCCACGTGCTGCCAGCTTCTTCAGGAGAGTGAGGTGGTGTCAAAGACTTTACTGAAGTCCAGGTAGACAGCATTCACAACTTCTCCCTGAGGAGATCAGGTGGGTCAAGCAGGACGTGCCTTTCCTAAACCCGTGCTGACCGAGCCTGATCTCCTTGTTGTCCTGCATGCGCCGAGTGATGGCACTCACACTGTTCCATGACCTTCCCAACACCAAGGTCAGGTTGGCAGGCCTGTAGTTCCCTGCATCCTCCTTTTGGCCTGTCTTATATGGGGACATACCTTATGCCATCCTCCAGTCAAACGGGGCCAGCCCGGTTAGCCAGGACTGCTGGTAAATGATGAAAGTGGCTTGGTGAGCTGTTGCACCAGCTCCCTCAGTACCTTTGGGTGGATCCTACCTGGCCCAATAGACCCGTGTGTGTCTAAGTGGTGTAGCAGGTAATTGACCGTCTCCCCTTGGATTACACAGTCTTCATTCTGCCCATCTCTGACTTCCACATCAGTGGGTTGGGTATCCAGAGAACAACTGGTATTAGTATTAAAGACTGAGGGAAATAAGGCATTAAGTTCCTCATCTGCTTCCTCATCCCTTGTCACAATATTTCCCTCTGCATCCAGTAAAGGATAGAGATTCTCCTTTTGTTGCTGATGTATTTATAGAAACACTTTTTCTTATCTTTTACAGCAGTAGGCATATTAAGTTCCTGTTGAGTTTTGGCCCTTCACTAGGATGTTTTTCTCTGTAAAAATTCTCTTTTGAGCTGAGACATGATTTCTGTTATGAAAATATATTTAAAAATAGCTTGAAAGGCAGTTTCTCAGACTAAGACTGAAATTGTTGGTAGATGTGCTTGAAAGGAAGTAGTTCACACCTGTGGCGACATTTTTTGTAGGGCTCTTTATTTAGAGAAAATTTTGACACACATTTGACATCTCTCAACTTCAGGTAGCTGAGGGGATTAAATTTTTTCTTAAAAAATGTTTGGAAAAAAATAAATCAACTTGACTGTCAATGTAATATTTTTACATAGGTAAATAATACAATGTGATTATGTATAGCAACAACCAGAAAAAACCCAAACCCTAAATTGTTATGTGGAATGCAGAATTTATCACACTCTTAGAGACTGGAAACTTGCAGAATTGCATATGAATGTGAGAATTAGCTTGATGTCTGACAGCGTTGAGAAGATGGCCCAGGAGATGAGTAAAGCTTCGACTCATGTTAAAGCATGTAAACCATAAACAAGTGACATTTAGTGCAGAGACAAAAGTCTACAGGTTTTATTAATGTTTTAAATTGGCATATTTTAAGTCATCACTTGAAGCAATTTGTACTTGTTAGTTTGAACTGGCCCAGTTGTTGAACTTAGCCCAACATTTGGGTAACTAAACTTGTATTATGGAGTTTAGAACGTTAAACAAGGGAGTTATGCTAAGGTGGATTTTATTTTAATGGCTGTGTGTATTTGGTTGGCAAAACAAGAAACTTTTCAGACCAGTTTGTTGGCAGAAAAGAGTATGTCATTAAGAACTGAACTCATCCTATAGCTTTCCAGTGTCCTCTGTAGTTTGAGTTGACGATTTTGTTCAGCTCACAGAAGCCAGTTGTGTAAACACTGTAAGCACTGGCCTTTTAAATCTTGACATGCCAAGCCCATTGTGTCCTCATTACTTTGCTATGTTTAACCTGTAAATACAGGTCTGCATTCCCAAGTGCTGTTCACCCAGCATCCTGTTTGGGTGAAAATGATGTGCCGAGGTGCTTACCAAATGGTACTGCCCAAAAAAGGTTGTACTGACTGCATGTACCATAGCTGCTGTCCCTTCATGGGTGGTATTAGAGGGCAACAACATTTTGATTTGGATCAGCTAGAGGATGTGAAACAAAACTGTCCTCTATGATGATGAGTATTATGTGATGAATTCTCAAAAGCTGTCAGGAGAGCAACTGGAACGTGCTCTTTATGTATTAGCTTTTTTGATCTCTTTTCTGTAGTTTGGGATGTCAGAGTGGTACTGTGACTCCAAAATCTCTGCCTATTCTCTTCCATCATCTAAGAGAATTAAGGAGATGAAAGAACAAAGAGGATCAAGGAGACAAAAGTAGAGCTAATCTCAGCTGGCAGCTCTACTTTCCTAACCTGGAGAGTAATCACACAGAGTAACTGCCATGAAGAAGGTTGGCACTTCGTTTTCCTGAAGACAAAGGCTGGTTTGGATGGTTAACACCTGAGCACTGTAGTTAGTCTCTGTCAGCCCCAGTTCTAAGAAACCACTATTGGTAATTTAGTGTCTCATCTTTCTGCCATATGTGCCATCGGGATAATACTATTTACTAGCCTACTGGGAAAGTTTCAGTGATGGAATGATTACTTTTTGTTAAGTGCTAAATTTCATTAGAATGTATAAAAATATCCTCCAGTTTGCTACAAGATCTCTGTGGATTTTAGGAAGCAGGTGCTATCCTCACATAAAAGCTGAGAGGAGAATAAAAGCCCTGTGAAAACAGACTATCTTCCTGTTTGCCACCTTACCAGAAAACACCAGAAGCAAGTAAAAACTGGTGCTTGCTTTTTTTCTCCCCCTCGTTTACATAAAGAACTTACCCTGGTTTCTGCCACAGTTTTACAGTATGCTTTTTACACTTGTCTGACGTGCTGATCTTATATTTATAAAATATTGAAAACTAGTGTTGATAGATCTGACAGTCAAATGCAATTTTCCTTGTGAAAAATAAGTTGGAAAAGTATTTCTTGCTGTTGTGTGTGACAATTATCAGAATTAAGAAGGTGGTGCTTGAATTATCAAAAACTACTCCAATAAAGGAGTAATATAGCTGAAAGTCCTGACATATTGATTTTTGCATTTCTGAAACTAAGTAGTATGAGCTCTGCATCAGTGTAGGAGAGGCTTGGCTTTTAAAATGCCTATAAATGCAGCATTTGATTCGCTATACAGTAGGTGTGTATATACGAGTGAAAACAATAAAATCCTGATGTGAATTCATCAGGCATAAAAAAACCCCAACATAATAGAAGGAAGTAGAAGGATGGAAGGACACAAATTGCTCCTCATGACCTATGCCACTGAGAAGTCACTACATCTGAGTGGAAGTTTCCGTGTATATTAACTATAATGAACCCTTTTAGTGGACATGATCTTGTTTTCGTGAAGAAACCTAAGCAGTGGCAAATCAGAGGCAGCTTTCATGTCTTGGAATCCACAATAAAAATAAGATGGGAAATATTTTTACAGGAAAATTAATCTTTTCAAACTGTTTAGCTGAGAGAGAAAGACTACAGAGACAATGACAAACTTCAAGTGGCTTCAGTCTGTAGTTTCTAGGACATTATGGAAAAATGACCCCAATCAATGATGGGAGGAAAATCTTTGCAAGGTCAACATACTGAGTTATGGAAAAAACACTAGACACTGTAACAGGAGATGTCAAAGCACAAAAAATATTTTTAATTTCAAGAATGAGAATTTTCAAAAACATTCAACTCCTTTCTGATAAACTCCCTACACAGAATGTCTCTTTGGGTCAACAGCTGGAGGGTGAATGAACCTTTAGGAAGCTCCAGACCTCCAGATCAGAAAAAGAAAATCATATCTCTTGTGTGCTAGGAGTCGGACAGAATGGGAGGCAGAGCCTCCCCCTGGGATCACAGAATCATTTAATAATTTGGTTTAGCTGTTCTTACTAATAAATCTCTGCTTATTTCCTAGAGTCCAAGAGTCACTTCAAAGCCAGGACAAGTCTGACAAATTTTAGAAACTGAAAATGTAGTCTTTACAACTGTATATTTAGTATAGCCTTTCTGGTTAGACTTTATATTTCTTCCTTCCTCAGGTGATATTTACCCTCATCCGTTTTATATGAAAGATACAGCCCCATTTCTTTCAATTATTGAAGTGCACTGTGGGAAGGTCTCCCTTCATAGTTTCCAGAATATGTGCAAAGCTACTTTCAGCTAAGTTGGCAAGCTGAAAATATAGCTGAAGGTTTTGGCACTCTGTTTGAGCATGGGATCTGCTTCTCCTGCCCCTTCCCCTCACTTCCCATCTTGCCAAACTAATCTTCCTGATGTAATCTTTCTAGAAAAGGCTGTGACTGTGGGGTAGTGATGATTGTGGCTACAGAGACATGTTGGGAGGGCTGGATCAAGCCTTTTCTTAGTGTGTTGATGTGTTCAGGGAGTTTCAGCCTGCTCCTGTGTGATGCATTCGTCCACCATATTCTTCTTCCAGAGTACGGAATGCCACACACTGAGCGCAGAAACATGTGCAAAGGTGCAGGAAGGCACATGTGCATGGAGCCAAGTAATCCTCTTGGACAGGTATGGACATGCCCTTGACTCTGTGGGTTCTTCCTCATGTAGGCAGAGCAGCAGAAAGTCACACCATGATGCCAAGTACCATAAAGCACCACCAGGGAGATGGGGAATGGAAAGTTACTGCAGGAGGCTGTACCATGTAAGTGAGCAGGAAGGTTGAACCAGATGACCCAACGTGATCCCTTCCAATCGGACCCCGTCTGTGATTCTGTGCCCTTACTAGGCACAGTAGCACCTGCATCAGGTAAGGCCCTTGTCGGTATTGACTGTGTGGGTCAGAACTGTTGGACTTTAGGATCCCGATGGGAATGGAATTAATTTTTTGGCTCTTTGTCAAGAGCTTCACGTAAAGTACTACTCTCTGCCCTTGGTCAGAGGTGGCTTTGAGGCTGGACACCTGACAACCTCTGGTCTAAAGTGCCTCTGTCATAATGCTGAGCTTTTCCATCAATAGGACCAGCACAGAAAAATCTCTGGATCTAAGGAACACAGGAAACACTATGAAAATAATAAGAAAAAATTCCACTTTTAAAATACAAAGGCAAACAATGTATACATTCAGTACTTCTTCTAAATCATTATTATAATGCAGGTGCAGAGGAGGAGTGTTAGTCATGATGACAGTATCATCAGACGAGCTCTTATAGTCCTCTTACAATTGTTTGAAAAGTTGCTATGCTTTTATGTCTCAAAGGGACATATGATGCTTCTAGTGTTTTGCATTGGCAAAACATTTGGATTGTGCAGACATTTCTGTAGTGATGGTAACAGTATGCAGTGTATTAAGGAGTAAAGTGACAGAGATGTCTACTTTTAGCAGTGATAGGGGCATTTAAAATGCTTTATTAGGGCTGAATTTTAGAGGATATAGCTTCCTCTTTGGGTATTTATACAAGAAAATTAACCTGCTGATCAGATACTCTGCTCATCAATAGAAAAGCCTGTGAAGGATCCTGATACTGGATGATCCTTTGTTTTACATATGAACATTTTTCTCTGTTTTATGGACTAATGCTAATCCCCTGCACAGTTTACTGTTTACTCAATTCAGTATCAATGTATAAGTGAACGGTCCGCTGGAATAAAAACTGCACCATTTTAAAAGCATTTTGAAATGACATTCATAATAATGATATAAGGAATATAGAGTGTATTCCAGTGAGGAAATATAGTTTGTTTTGGTCATAAAATATATCCTGTATGTGTATGTATTTTCTTAGCTCTCTGTGCTACGTGAAACTCCCCGAGTACCGCACAGTCTATGAGTAAACACTCCACTAGTGTCACAGAAGAATGTGCCAGGGATGTTTAATCACTAGACAGAGGGGAAAAAAGTCTGTGTCATGACCTACTGACCAGGCATTTCTTGGCAATTGGTAATCAGCTGTGTTAGCCTTTTATTGTCTCTCCTGCCATTATCTTCCAGGAAAGGTCTGAGCAAAAGGTCAGAGTAGCATAAGTAGATATTGCTTCATTTGTTATCTTTCATGCAGTATGCTGCAGTCAACAGTGTGCTCTCCTCTGAAGGTGAAAGACTTCAGCTTAACTTACCTTGTTTATTTAGTGTAGAATTTGGCTACCAAACAATAACAATGGTTTCTGGTGATATGAATAGCTTCTCATTTCTGAGAATAGTTTTTAATCCTTTCTATGAGCATTAAATTTTAAAAGATCTATATTTGGTAAAACATGAACTCCTTCTTTATTGACAGCCTGCAGAAGAAACACATCAGAACAGTGACCTGGATCTTAGTTCATATTACCATTCATTTAAGATTCATTCTGTTTGTGTAAGATCTGTATTTTACGCATACCTCTGAA
Source organism: Manacus vitellinus (assembly GCF_001715985.3). Classification (NCBI taxonomy): domain Eukaryota; kingdom Metazoa; phylum Chordata; class Aves; order Passeriformes; family Pipridae; genus Manacus; species Manacus vitellinus. The sequence continues at coordinate 276,618 of NW_021940508.1, read as the reverse complement.
CAGGCAATTGGATTTGCATTCCTTTCCCAGAAAAGTCTTTCCTGGTTGCAGGCCCACAGAAGAAAACACTCATTCCTAGAAAAAGATGAGGAAAAAAGGGGCAAATGATAGGAAAAAATCATCTAGCAGCTGTGTCCTCTCAATCAAATGTATTGCATGGAGAGGAGGCACTGGTAATGTGTTTTTCTAGCTTCAGGTGACTGCACCCAAAATTCTGCATTTTTGGAAGGAATTTCATTTGTAAGACAGTGTTATCTTTGGTCAAAAATTGTTCATTACTCACGTTTTTCCTCCCATGCTGCATTAGCAAAGCACTGCTAAATAGGAAAAACAGACAGCTGATTACTTCCTTCCTGGGAGTGGAAGTGTGTAGCCTAAGGCATGGGGAAACTTCTCTTCCTTTCTCTCCTGCTGTACTACTGGAAACATTTGAAATTTTTTCAAGCCTCTGTGGGAAGCCAACACAGACTGCTCCAAATTTGTCTCCAGCATGGAACAGCAGCTGGCAAACAAATGGGTGCCACCACAGCTTTTATGATTGCCTAGGCAGCCCAGGACTCTCCTGGTCCCTGGATAGGCAGGGTACCCAAGAGAGAGGAGAGATTCATCTCCTTCCTCAAAGCCAGTAGCTGCAATGAGGATCCCCTTCTATTCAAGAAAAAATGGAGTTGCAAGACGTGACTTGCCTGTTTTAATAGGTAAAAGTGTGGTTTCCTTACCCATTGAAAAGGGCTTTTGTGGCAATGGAGTCACAAATGTTTGTCCTCACTGGGATTTACTTAAGCCATTTGGTCTTCCCTTCCTTCCATATGCTGTACTCATTCCCAAGCAGTGTGTTGAACTAAAGATAATTAATCTTTGCCAGAGTGGTTACTTTGGGCTTTCACTCTGTGAAGACAAACCTCATTCTTGAGACGTCTACAATGACACTTAGAGTTTACACAGAGGTTATTTGCTGCCAGCCAGAGCTGTATGAATTATTTTCCTTCTCCTCTGTTCAGTCTGCACCAAAACCATTGGCTTTGTACTAAGAGGTAGTGACATAAAGTCTGCACTGAAGCTTTAATATTTCTAGGAAATTACTTATGAACCACTTGTCCCTTGTGTGAGGCTACAGGGAGAGATACAAAGTGGCATGGGTCAGAATAGAGATTTTGGGATTTGGAATATATGGAGTTTCAAGCAGAGAAGTTCAGGGGCTCTGGAGAGCTCTGGTAGTGGCCTTGTAGAGCAAATACCAGCCTGCTACACTGTAGGAGAGACTCTGGGCTTTTCAGTGAGGCTGGACTGAGCAGGACTGGTCAGGTGCAAAGAGAGCATGGCAGAATTGATTTTTCCTGTAACAGAGTATGCTTCTGTCATGCAGTGTTTTTTTCCATCTAGCCTCAGGGATTAGGCTGCCTGTGAGGTCCAAGCACACGAGCTTTTTACTCTCATGTTTTTCATTAAGAAGCTAGATGTTTACATCACTTGTTGAATTTGAGCTTTATACCCTGACATTTAGATTAGATGTTTAAAAATAAAACAATCTTTTATTTATGTGCAAAAGTTCCCTCTTTGGTGTGTTGCATGAGACCAGCTCTTGTTGTGCTCTGCTTTTTTCTTTCTGGGAGTGTCTGTGGCAACCACCAGCCATCCTTCTATTTACAGTCATTACCACAAGGAAATTGGAAACTGCAGCTATTGGGACATGATTATCTCCTTCTTCTTTGCGTCAGGTTTGTCTTTTACTGCGACATAGCAAAAAAACTGTTTGTACAGTTAATAGAACATTTATCTAGAGATAAACAGAAGTGCTGTGTTCTGGTTGAATGAGCTGCTGATATAGATGCTGATATAGAGCTAATTTTGGACAGTCTTACTAGCAGTGGTGATACAGAAGAGTGTCGAAAGGGGACTACCTCCCCCACCCCCTACCCCCAGTAATGCCCACAGCCCTTCTATAATCAGAAGTGGGGAAGCCTCTAAAGTAATGGCAGCAAGACTTAGATAAGAATCCTGAAGCAAGCAGAGGCTGGCATCCTTGTTGGCCTCTAGAAAAGGATAGTCTTGTGAAATGTTTAGTCAAAGGCTTATAGTACTCGCCAAGGTTCTTGATAGAACAGCAGTCAGGTTATATTTCCTTCAGTTCAGTGATCAAAGGGATGAAATAATGCCTAAAAAGTCAGGTCTGTGCAATCCTTATTTTATGAAGATAATACACAATTGCATTTTTGTCACTGCAGTGTATGAAGAATTAAATGAAAGAAACATAAATCTGTCAGTGAAATGAACAGTTTTGAACAGTGTATGCTGCAGCACTGTCTGTCCCACAGGGATTAGTGTTTCATTGTACTTTTTTACCTTGTTGAATTCATAAAACCCACAAACTTAATTTAGAAAATCTGTGAAAAACAGAGACAAAAGACCTCAATTGCTAAAACTACCTTTTATTTTCAGCTTATTGTTTTAATTTTAAAAAGATTTTTTTGATGGTACACAGCATCCGAATCAGCACCTTTGTATTTACAAACTACAGAGAAACCCTGTCAATTTATGTTTCCAAGTTCTGACTTTTAAATCATGCAGAAAATCTTACTCTTTGTTCCTGTTTTCTCTGAAAGGCTTAACAGCACATTACTGCAACAAAATCATGTGTTGAGGGTTCCATTCACAAAGTAAGTTTACAGAACATTAAATATTTAGTAATTTCATAATAAATGAAATCTATAATGAAAATGCACATATATACATATACATGTGTGTGTATATCTATATATAGTGCAGCTTTTGTGATGTGCTATGCTTTCTTCGGTTTTGGTCATTTACAGTCAAGTTCATAAGAGTATCATTAGTGCAAATTAATGAGATTTTTCTGTACAGTTATCTTGTAACAAGCACTTAGATTTGCACTTATTTCAACTGATTTAGACCAGTGTGATGAGTTAATTTTTAGCATCTGGTTTGGTGAGAGATTTCTCAAGCTCTTCTGCAGGATTAGATTTCTTCTGGCTTGGGATAGCAGGTAGGACATGGCCTAGTTTGAGAGGCTCTCCTGATAGACCAGGCAAAAGAGAATAGAGGATATGACTCTGAGAATGTTCCCTTTTCTGGGAAAGGAGATTAGAGCTGGTAGGAGAATAACCGCACCAGTCCTTAGGGACTTAAACTTCTTAGCATCCTGAGGTGATAGCTGAACTAGAGATAAAAAAAAAAAAAAAAGGAGAAAGAGTCCACAAAGTCAAAAACATAGCATTTTTACAAATGAGTTTGCTACTTTCTTTGGACTGTTGTTTCTTATTGTCTGTACTCAAACCTGTATTTGAAAAATGTGATCAAAATATTAATAAAAAATCGCATAAGCCTGGCAGGGTTAATCTTCAGCTGAAGAAAACAACTGCAGTGTTAAGTGATTTATTTTGTGTTTGGTGAAAAATAAGCCTTGACAAGTTCAAAGGTTTGCTTTTGATAAGCAGAGAATGTATAATTTGTCTGGAGGAAACTTGGTCTTTTGGAGAGATTTCCACAGCACATTTTTTCATCACAAACAACAGGGTGACTGAAACAGAAATGTTTCATGGGAATATATTGTTTTTACCAAAAATGCTTTATTACCTAGGATAAGTGCTGATAAATGCTGATAAAAACCTTAGGAAGATGAAATGGAAGAATGTGTCTGGGTTGATTTAGGCACAGTCATACAGGTCCACACATGCTCTGCTATTCACAGGCCACAAAAGTAGCCCATTACCCTGTGGCACAGTGAAATGCACACTGAAAGACCAAAGGTTGTATCTCTCTGTCGTAGTCTTGTAAGAATCTGTGGATTTAGATCATCTTTAATTTCCACCTCACGCTCAGCAGTGTAACATTGTTTGTGCTTTAATGTTAATATAGTTCTATATCTTCTCTAAAATTTATAGTTCTATGTCTTCTCTCTTACAAACAATAGAACTAAAATATAATTCTATATCTTCTCTCTAAACTGAAATCCTTAAGCTCCTTCATTTTGACAACTCATTAATTTTCTGATTTTTTAAAAGGAGAATTGAAAACCTGAAATTTAAGACCTATTTTTCTCTGCCTTGGAATTTATTGTGAATTGTATTAACTTCTTTTCATTTTATTCTCCATTTTATTCACAAGCTCATTGTATACAATATACAAACAGCTCAGGTTTTTCAGTTTAAGCATAAGAAGAGTTCCCTATTGGAGTTAACACCACCTCTGTTTCAGCTACAGAATCTTCCTTGCAACTTTTCACATTCATTTTGCCTTGACTGCATTCTCATTGCATCTGTGATCTCCTTTCATCTGCCTATTTGTGAGGAATATATGAGAGGCTATTAGCATTTTCCCGAGGTGTTCTAGCTTGAAATTGTGTGTTTTATTTATTTTGCCCTGTTGAAAACAAATGTTACCCCTCTAATGTCTGCAGTAGGCCCTGACTGCATATATATATATTTTTTTTTTAATATATATTTTTCCAAGATTTACCGGGTATTGATTTAGGGCAAAGCAGAATCTTTACAGAGAGGATTTAGAAACCTAGTAGATTTTTTTTTATCTTTTTAAGCTAATTTCAATTACTATTCAAGCTGTTATGACCTGAGCAGACGGTATTTAACAGAGCTGCCAGGCCTTTGGCAGTGTACTGCAATTTGTGAGTCATATTCAAGGTTAATTCGTGTTCAGAAAGTCAGGAAATCACTTAGTTCTCCCTTCCATGAAAAAAAACCCAAGCCAAATCGTTAATACTTTGCTTTAGTTGGTATTCAATTTGTGTGAAACAGAGAGGGCTAAATACAATACACAAGCCCGTTTGTTTTCTGGCACATGGCAGAGTGCTTTGTATTCACTGAAATTTTGGTGAGTAAACCAGACGCATGTTGTGAGGCTCATTTGTTTCCCTTTTCGGAACATAGTCACATGTTAATGTATTCAAAGTTCTCAACTGTGTGAAAAATATCCAGAACACTTTATGTACTAGATAAGCCCTTAATGAAGGGCTTAAGTAGGGCAAAAGCACTGTAGCTTAACCTCATGCCCATGACCAGGTAGCCGTGATAAACCCAGTGATAAAGCCATGACAAACACCAGTGCTTTCCACCTAGTCGCACATATTGTGCTCAGTTTAGAATATTTGATTTAGGATTCAGGACTGGTACATGGATGACTTTGAAACAATACATATAATGACTAGTATTAGTATGTGTATTGAAACCCATGAGCCTGGACCCTGAATGGGATCTGTGAGAGGCAGAGCCCTTAAGCCCTTAAGGCGGGTTGTCATACATCCAGGAGCTACATACAGCAAAAGCACCAGTAATTACTCACGTGCAAAGGGCACAGTCACTCGCTGAAGACCTAGTGGTACAATATGAGCTACTAATTCAGGGAGCCTTTTCCACTCACTAGTGACATTTGAGAGGCTGCTATTACAGACTGCAGAGGTAAGAACAAGGCTATCAGAGAGGCATTGCCCAAGGAGTATACTGTCCAGCAGAAGGAATGGCTCTCAGGCTCCCTTCCTTTGCAAACAGTGGACAATGGTGGCCTTCTGCAGAGATGTGGGTGCTTTGTGAAATGGTTTGCCGTTAACTTGGAAAAGAAGAAACTTCAAATCATGACCATTAACAGCAAAACTAACCACCAATCCCCCGAAAATATTGTTACATGACCTGTAGAAACAGATTTTTTTAATAGTTTTTTTTGTTTGTTTGTGTTTGTTGTTGTTGTTGGTTTTTTGTTCAACAAGTACTAAGGTCACTTTCTCCAGAAACAATGAGGTGTCAGACCTTCTAAGCCATATGAAGAAGTGAGAGCAGCCAAGAGTTCTCTTTTTTATTGGAAAATTCTTCTGGTATTCTGTGAGGGGTGTGTAATAGTTATAAGCCTGTTTTCTGGGGCTTGTTGGGAGTGTTGTATGATGAAATAGAAAGAGTGTGCTGGGGGTGAAGCACACGTGCTGAGGCTGCTCAAGAAGCCATGTGAGGAACCTCTTTGACCTTGGGAATATCTTGAGCGTGAGAATTTATAAACTGTGGTATAAAGTCATTCAAGTACTCTTTTCCTAGGTTACTATTTCATTTTCCATTTTCTAATGTGTGTTTTTGAATGTTTTTGCTTAGAGATTTAAGTATTTCTTCTTTTTTTTCATTGCCCTTCCTTTTTCTGGGGACATGTTTCTTCTTTCTGTTAATCTCTGAGTAGTTTCAGTTCTCTTTCTAGTTTATTCTTATTTTATTGTTCTAGCTTTTTGGTTTCTTTTCTTTTTTTTTTTATTTTTTTTCCTTGCATGTTTTTAACACATATCTTATGTAATAAAAATATTAGAGAAACACAAATGATGACATTCATCTTTGTTGCTGGAGCACTTTGCCAGGATAAAAGCTGTGTCCAGAATGGCAATATTTTCAGGGCTGGATGGAAGATGACTGAAATCTTGGCTCTGGTACAGCTATTTGGAAAGCTCCAGGAGCAAATGTGTCATTTGTGTTAAGAAACAAAAAATGTAATTTATTTTGCAAATAATTTTGCTTTTCTGTTACTGGCTTGAACTAATATTCAGGCAGTAATGGCACCTGGATGAATGTGCTCTGCTAGTTAATTATTATTAGTTGTGGTAATTTTATCTTATTTGTAAAAGACATTTTTTGGCGTGAGGCTAGAACTAAATTCTTGACTATTTATATGAACTTCTGCAAGAACAGCAATGATTTCGAAATATTCTTTTACAACTATTTTATAACTAGAAGACACAGAGAATGTTAGTCGAAAGCTTAAAAAATTGAACACTTGGAGCTGGGATTTTAAAAGCACTTAGATTATCTTCTTTCCTCAGAGCAGACAGAGAATACTCCCTCAGTAATTCACATATCTATACTTTTCTTTTTTCTCTCTTATTTGCAGAGAAGCAGCAGTGCAGGATTCTGTATATCCTTGCTCAATCTGATGTTCCCTATAAGGCTACCTCTGCTGTTTCATTTTTAGTAGTATTGTTATATCTTCAGAACTGCTTCTGAAACTCAGATTATAAAAGAGTCTTAAATTTAGCTCTGAAATGTGAGTGGTTTAGGGCCTGGCTGATCTGCAGGATGACAAACAATAAACTGCAAATCCCCATCCAGTATACACTGGGAGATTTGTCCTGTGTGGAACAGAAAAATGAGAGGGCAGGACACTGCTGGGGGTAGGGCCAGTGTTTGTATATGAAGAACACCCCACCTGCTGACTTGATCCAGCCTGGAACAATCACTAAGTCTTGACACTCTGCCAGGGCTGTGGGAGTGAGGTGAAGCTTTCCTGCTCTTTGGGACTGTATTTCAACAAGGTGAGTGTGAGCCAGCAATGTGCTCTTGAGGCTACAAGAGCCAACAGCATCTGGGGCTGCATCAGGAAAAGCGTTACCAGCAAATTGTGGAAGGGGATTCTTCCCCTCTGCTCAGCTTGGGTGAGACATCTAGAGTAGCGAGTCCAGTTCTGAGGCCCAGTATAAGAGTGAGATGGACATACTGAAGCAAGTCCAGTGAAGGGCAATGGAGATGATTAAAGGATTGGAGTGTCCAGCCTCAAAGGGGAGACCGAAAGAGCTGAGTCTGTTCAGGCTTGAGAAAAGAAGGCAGCTCAGGGGATCTTATCAATATGTATAGATATTTGATTGGGGAGAGTAATGGAGAAGGAGACAGATTCCTCTCACTGGTGTCTTACACAGGGAAAAGAGTCAATGGCCAGAAAAAGTAAGAAGAAACCTTTTTACTCTGAAGGTGGTCAAACACTGGAACAGTTGGCCCAGAGAAACTGTGTTGTCTGAGTCTCCATTCACAGACATATTTGAAACATAACTGGATTGATCCTGCTGTAGGAGATTTCTCTGTGGACAGAGGGGTTTAGACAGTCTCCAGAGGTGTCTTCCAACCTCAGCCATTCTATGATGCTTTGAAAAAGGAGCATGAAACTTCTCTCAAGTCTTCAGATGCCAGTGATGAAGGCACACAGTGTGATATTGTAACTTGTACTTACTTGTCTGTACTTACTTTTGTGAGCACAGTGGTTGGGTATGGGAGCTAAGCTGTTACATACACGAATAAGATTTTTTTTTTTGTGTTGGTCTATGGATATCTGTTGTAAATGTTTACCTGTGAAAGAAAAATAATTTAAATAATACACTGTGCACTGTAAATTTTGGGTTTCTAGGAAAAAAAAAAGAAAACTTACTTAGTAATTCTCAGAAGGGTGTAATAACAAGAAACCACTGACTGAGAAGAAAAGCCGTTGCTTAGTTTGCTTTATATTAATTAAAAGGAGTGATTGATTTAATATAACCTTCACATATACCCTTATCACTTCTTTCCTCTCATATAATATAGTATTAGGTCTTAAAATAGGCACAGTCCAGTAGCTAGCTCTGCATAAGAATATTTGGACACTAAATTCATAGAATTATTCAACTAGATGGATTTGATTTCAGAATTGAAGCTTTAGTTTGCAAAATACTCTAGTAGGGTCTCATCCTTTCTAAGTAGTAGAACACAAATGGACTTCAACTGCTGGTTGGAAAAGGAGGCTGAAGCAGTAAAGATGAGCTTTGAGAGTGTTTTGCTGCAGATGAAAATGTATGAGAATTGATATAAACTGATACTGATCCTTATTAAACTATGTTTATGGCAATTTCATTTTTACAAAGAAGAATGGATACTGAAAAATGAAAGGTTGATTGGCTAATTGTGGCATGTCACTGGTTAAGATAAAGGTTAACTTTGGTCTAATACTATTAAAATAGACAGTATGTTAGAAGATGTTAGTCATTTATTTCACTAAATAAATGACATGACTAATATTGAAAAAGTAGAAACTCCAGCACCAAATCGGCATTTTTCCCAGATCCTTTTCCTGAGCTGATCTTATTCTGTGATGTTTGAGTCCCTCAAATTATTTTTCTTGTTATCACCAGATTTGCAATGAGCTTTGTTATGAGTTGTCCTACCAAACAGCTGCTCATCCATCAGGACACTGCAACATAGTTCACTGCAGAGTAAGCATGTGCTCTGTCAGCACACAGGGACAAGGGGAGACGCAGGATGAATGTAGCAGGACATCCTAAGCAATAGGAAGAGACAGAATGATATTCATTTCCTCTGAGGCTCTGTAGTTGGTACTTGAAAACACCTATGTATTGCTAAGCTGTGCAAGATAAAGCTACAGAAAAATAGTTGTATAGCTGTTTACTAGAGCTGCACTGAAGTAGTTGTCAAGACTGCTGTAATTACCTTATTATTTTACTACCACACTAAATGGATCCTGTGTGAAAGGAGCTAAAGTGGTGTTTATCAGACAAACCACCACGTTATAGTGCAGCCTTCAGCTCAGCATGCAAGAAGATTCTGGTCCAAAAACCACAGCAGTTATAGACATTGGGTCAGTCTGCTGGATCTTGTGAGTAAAGATGATGTGTATTGAGCTAAAGCATGAAGAATCTTGTATAATGAAGCTGTGCCTAATAGAAACAGACTTTGGTTTCCTTTTCCTGTGTTTTACTCTTTATTTAGTCTTTAACACTTCAGTGTCTAGTTGGTAAATTTCTTCTTCAGACATTGCATTCACTTTGCACAAAGAACTAAATATATCAATTTCAATATAGCAGAGGATCATCTGTTGCTCTCATTAGTGCAATTTGAGTTATATTGGTTTAAGTGATGCTTATGCTGAGAACTAATGGATTATTGTGTATGTACCATTATGGCTTTCATGATGGGAGGTTGCTGTTGCTATCAAGAGATATGTTTATTTCGTAAATGGGGATATCTGGTAGCAAAACAACAGTACAAAGCATAATCATGTTTGCAAGGCTCTGTGAATGCTTGGAAAAGCATACGTTTTTTAAAAATTCTGGCATCAAGTGGAACTATTCCGCTCTTCCTTCCTGTTTGTTCCACATAACATGTGAAAAAATAGTTTTTCTTTCTTTGAGACATCATCTTTGCTGTCCCCAAGAGCACACTTTGGCATTTATTTTTGAGTGAAATGGAAAGGAAGCAATTTTATTATTATAAAATGCAGGACTGCATTTGGTTTTGTTTGCTGACATTTTTTTACAGGTTGTTCTTTTTGAACCACGTTGTGCTGTGTTTTAGGTAAAAATTGTTAATATTATGATGAATGTCCCACATTAAATTGGTTCTTCAGTTCGAGAAAGCAACAGCCACACTGATCAGCTGTGCTCTACTCTTTCTTGGCCAAGAAATACTTCCTGTTGGACTACACCATCCTGCTTATACCAATATAAACTTAATAATAGCCTGCTTTTCACATTACCTATTGAAGCAAATAGAAGGTACTGGGCTGCTGTAATAAAATCTGTAATAAAATATCATCTTAGACCTGGAAGTTTAGTAATGTAAAAGATGAGTGGGTGATACGGTCTCAGAGCTGCTTTATATTTGAGACAGGCTTCCTTTTTCACATGTCACTTGGAATTTCTCTAGTTACACCATTTTTCCCTGTGGAATGTAGCTGGCAGTACGTTTTGCAAAAAGAGAGAATTGCAAAGCTCCTAAATACAAAATGCTTTGGATTGCTGATGCCAGCTCAGTACTGCAGCTGGAAAACACTCTTGCAGTATTGACAGTAGTTTTTGGTATAGTCTATCTTTGCTCTTCTCAGTGGAGGGCAAGACAAAGCAGTAATTCTGAGAGAAACCAATAGCATAATAGTAAGGTGATTCTCACTGCTACCCATAGCAGCCTCTCCCCTTTGTGTAAGTGCTAATGCTCAGCTAGTAAATTGACTCATCTTTCATTCCCAGGAGCACAGAAAATAGAACAAAAAACCTCTAAAAGGTTTGGTACATGTATGTGCCAGCTCCCTTTGTAGCAGTGAGCACAAAAATTAGCTTTGACTTTAATAACAGACATGGTCATGCAAGACAATCAACACTGTGTGTCAACAGAGAAAATAATTTTCAAATTGAGTTCCTCTAGATTATTGATACCCATAATCCTGGCCGAAGTATTTAGTGATTAGGAAATTATATGTAGCCCCCACAGTCATGAACTGAGAAATGAAGTATTAACACTTCAGTGCCTTCAAAACTCAGATGTTGTTTTTTCCACTCAACTAAGTCTTCTGCAGAAAAAACCCCAAAACAAACCAACTGAAAAACTCCAACAAAAACCAACAAAAGATACTTTTCCTCAGAGAAAGCTGCCTGCACAGCACTGCTGGCTGGACTGGAGCCAGGCTTTCTTTGCTACTGATCCCTCTAAGTCCTGCAGGCATGGTGCACTGGAGACCTGGAAGCCCTGGAGCTCATACAGTAAATGCAGTTCTAATTCACGGCAAGTCAAGTGGCTTTAATTACAGGGGCAGACAGATTTAAACCACACACATAGGCATGAAGACGGATAAGCAGATCTTTTTATCATGAAGAAATGTTAGACAATATCTATGTTGTGCAATGTATTCCTGACAGACACTGTCTGCCTCTTTACAGGCTTTTAATTCATATGTTTCAGAGGAAGTCCTTCTTGTCAGCTACAGGAATCTTTTTTACTGTTGGAAAATTTTGCTAAAGGGAGCTGGTACAAAGAGAACTGGGCTTAAAGCAGACTTAGTCTTTTTATTCTCCGAGGGAGATAATAAAATTTCGGAAATAAAATTAATTACTTTTCCTTTAGACATGCAAAGGTGGCTCCCAGTGCGACAATTAGAAGAATTCAAATAATTGATACAATTTTGCCCTTATTCATACATGTAGCCTTCTGGTTCTATACCCAGTTCCTGTGCAGATCATGGAGCACTGAGTGGATGCAGCCTGTCCTGATTCAGCTGATTGCAGCTTTTTATCATAGAATGTTCATAGAAACATCTTTTTTAGGAAAACCACCTGTCCTTCTGTCCAGAGCAAACAAGGATTTAAAAATTTTCTTAAGACTGTAGTATATTACATTTGATAATACATCAAATGTTTTAATAGTCTAGCAGATTCCAAAACATTTCCCAGAAATAGTTGTCCTCCAGTTTGGTTTATCCAGTTTGAGTTCATTCCTCCTACTGCTGTCAACTCCAATATCTCAAATATATTAGCCTCACCATGCCCTGTTATACTGAGGCTGTAAAGAAGCCCTGCAGGTACTCTCGTGTTCCACATGTGAGCTGAACCTTGCAGAATTCCGTGTAGAATGAGTCATGCAGAAGCAATCCTTGGTAGGTGTGTGAGAGTAGGGTTCGTATGGTTGAGTGAATAGGGGAGGAGTGCATTGTAAAAAAGTAGTGACACCTATAGAGCAGTTCTATTAAGCTTTCAGGAATATGGCCTGACGTTTGGGAAGTGGAACTTTTTGAATAGGTCCTTTTTACCCGGAAAAGCTATTTTCAGCCTTTATTTCAGCCTGTCATTCTGAAGTTACTGTCCCTACTCTCGTCAGACATGTGCACAAAGATAGGCTTTTTTATAGTTCACTTAGATGTCAGTACAGTTTGCACTGTCATGCAGCAAATTGGGGGTTCTTCTCAGACAGGGTTTCTGCTCACTCCTCTCTTCACTGGAGGGTAATGGCTCATGTCTCTTGTGGTGAGCATAGATTAACTTATTGTATAATGTTTACTCCTTTTAATGGTGTACTGGTAAGTAAGTTTGGGGTTGCTTGTTTCATTTTCAGTTGGATATTGCAATAGTTGGAAGGCATGCTAGATGTGTTTAATTTTGGCATAGGACTAATCCCAAAGGAGATGAAGTTGGAGACATTAATACCTTGAAATAAACTCCTGCACGCAAGCCAGTCAGCCAGATTCATTTAAACATGGATGTGAGTCAAACAAAATAACAGATCCCAAATCCAGCCAAACCCTGGTTTCAAATTCACCTTAGAATTCTCAGGCTCTGCTTCATTACTGTTGCATTACAATTTCCAGACCACTGCATAAAAGCATTTACTCCACTTCTGTAAATTTAGCAACCTGAATTCAGCTTTGGAGAAACCATAAGAACAGTATGTTAGACCAAAGAGCTGGCATTAAGAGTGAGAAGAGTGAAAAGGGGTGCCACTACAGCCAGGAGTCAGAATACTCATATATAGGGAAAGTGGCATGGTGTAGAGCTGTCCAGCATGGCAGTGGATGTGATTGGATCCAGAAGCAGCTCTCAGACCAGTTGCAGATTTGAGTGCAGTACTGTTCCCTTGCACATCTACTTCCAGGAGTAGATGAAGACACAAGCAGAAGGTGTGGTAGTAGGTGTTAGCGTGCAATTCACAAAGCATGTATATTATTGAGAGGCACTTATTGCTCAAGTACCTTACATGCTTCCTAAATACCTGCATTTTTGCTTGCTCAACAGACCTACTCGAGTCTCTTATTTCCCACACCTTCAGCTTTCAACTGATGTCCCATCTATATGCTATCTGTAATGACTACTACATAATGGGAAAAGATACTGAAAAAATATTAAAGAAATAGAAATGTTATGGCTCCCTATTTTTTTCTGATTCAGCTTGCCACATCAGTCTATATAATAAGATTTGTGATAAAGAGAAGATAAAAAGATTACCTGATGGAGAACTAGGAAGTGAGGGAAGGCAGGGAGGGCACAAAAGCACATGGTGAGATCTATCAGAGTTTAAGTAATTTATCAAAGTCCGAGTACAGACTTTGTAGGAGAGTAGCTGGTTAGAGTCTGCATTCCAGGGATCATCCAGCAAAGCCTGGCAGCTGCTTCTGTAGTCCAGCAAGTTGTGTTCACTCCTACTCTTTTGAGACTTGTGTGGAAAATGGTGGGTACTGGTGCTGAAAGAGAAGCCTGACACTGTGTTCTGGGGGAAGCAGTTAGGAAGGAATTACCTGCAGTGATTGGGGGGAGGCTCTGCATGCTGATGGGCAGAAGTCCCTGACGTGCTGGTTGCTTCTTTTCTGGTATGAGATACTTTGTGTCTGTGCTCCTTCTTTTAAAGTCATGGGTGGTCATACAATGATATGGAATCTCTTTGCAACTTGTGTTCATAATGCAATCAAAACAGGTGATGATATCATCTACTTCTGAGGTCTCTTCTTTAGGGTGTTCTCTGCTTCTCTCCTTCTGACTGGCTTTCTGATCTTCTTTCTTCTTTTTTTGCAAGAGAAGATGTGGTTCAGCATACTGAATCGTCCTTTCTTTATACCTCTGTTGTCCAGAGAGGGAAACTGATGAACTGACTCAGATCTACTGGAAGTACAAATCAAAATGTGATGGCAGTATTACCAAACAATTTAAAAATACTAACTGTGTTAGACCATGAAATGTGTGATATACTGTTCAGATACATTTGCAGGGGTGGTTCAAGGGTGCAGAAAATTCAGACTCCAAATTTGTAATTAACAAAGACTGAAAATGTCACTGTGTTATTTCCTCCTTTCTTATCAGTTGATTGCCTTAGAGTCATCTTAACGTAACCCAATGCAGCTATCTGGGAAAAACGCACAAACTTTTCTGGCTTCAGCATGTATCAGCTGCAAAGATCCAATGACAACAGGAAGATGCTGGGTTCAAAACAAGTGGTCTTTGTATTATGATCGATTTGGAAAATGGTATTTACAACAGTACAGTCGTTGCTAACATTGTAACAGAGGCACTAGTTTACCATGACTTCCCTCCTCTTCTCCTTTCCTTTTCCCCCTTTGTCCTTTTCCCTTGCCTTGCCTTGCCTGTGTTTAAGGAGTCCAGCACAGTTTCGGACCGATGAAGATAACTACCTACAGTGGTATTGCTGTAATGGTTTTGAGATGAATGTCCTCTAACAGACAGAGTGCAGGAGAAGGAGGAGAGGTAATAATACCTATGTCTCACAAGTTGTAGCATAGGAAATAATACTAACTACTGACTGGAAAGGAGGGGAAAGCACAAAGAAATGTGATGATAAATATAAGTGCATCCTCATTTAGCAAAGTTGAAGAATGGAAGTTAATTACATAACAGCTGCTGAAACATGAGAAATACAAAGAGAGAGGAAGATCATAAGCAATAACTCTTTTGTTATACTTTTTAACAAAGAAGAACTCAGAAGAGACAATCAAGGTAGAGAACTAAAGAAGGCTAGGAAAATAACTTCAAACCCTTACCTTGACGATGAAAAATTGAGATTTATTTTATTGTCTATCTGGCAAAGCTGCCTTTGTGTTCAGTCTATCTGTCTGTCTTATTATGCAAACGCACAGCTAGTGCATAGAGATTTCAAAAAAGTGGAAGATATATATCTGAGGGCTGAAACTATTCTGTAAGACAAATTTTCTGCATGAAGATGACTGGGCCAGAGCTACACTCACTACTTCAGAACCCTCTGCTGGTTGGTAGGCTAGTACTGTAACCTCAGTAATGAGTAATGAGCAGATGACTAATTCTGATGTTGCTACATTGGTGGAAAGCTTGAACTGAGTATTGAATGGGAATCAAGAAGACATCACACAGGGCTCAAACTCTTCACTAGCATACAAAAAGCAACACATTTGTTTTTTAGTCAGTGGCAACATGTGAGCAAGGTGTGAACTTTACCTGCTCTCCTGAGACAGCAGCTTGATGCATGCTGTGTGCCCACAGTACATTGTATATGTCAGAGGAGTGTTTTCATTGATGTCTCGAGGACTGCTGTCTATCCCCAGTTCTAGCAGTGTCTGCACACAGTCAGCTTTCCCTGCTGCTGCAGCCCAGTGCAAAGGAGTCCTACAGAAAAAAGCGGAGTATCATTAAAATAGCCGAATAGATTTACTACTAAAACTCTTAATGACATAATGAGGTGTGCATAGGATATGCTCCTTGTCCAGATTTATGACATATATATTAAGGAATTCTCCAGCAACTTATCTCACATTGGTGTAGCTGCATTTATTTAGCTTTAGATAAAGTAGGTATGGGGCTATGCTATACATGCTGTGTAATAGCGTCTCCTCCACTGCTGGAATTGCAGAGTAGGAAGAGTGCCTAAAGTTTTCAGAGAAGAATTTGAAAAAACCTTTGTAGTGTCTACTGCATAGGGACAAACTCTTCTCATCTTTAGACCAAACACAATTAGCTTTGGTTGGTACAGGGTTCTCCATCAAGGTAATGAGAGAAGAATCCTCTCCTAGACTAATGAGAAGGATTGAACACATCTTCCAGACTGCCACTTTGCCAATTTCTGTGTTCCATGATGGACACAGACCAAAACACATACAATTGTTTTGAACCTGTGTAGGAGAATTAAACTGATGTTCTGCTTGGCAGAAAATTTGCATCTTGTATTTGGAAACTTTAGTCCAGTTTCCAAATTATAATATTCTGGTCTTGTGAAAAAACAGAAAGCATAAAAAAACACAACAAGAAAATAGTTTAAGAATAAAAAATAAAATTGACATTTCTTTGTCTGTTTCTTTGTAATCCCAACAATTTCAGATGGGTGCAGTTAGAAACGCAATAGAATGGAAATCTATTATGTGTGTTTGTAGTGAACAGCTTATCTTTTCCCCTCTTCAAGTATAATATGTTTTGTGGAAATATCTGAGAACTTGTAACAGGTGGTCGTGTCTTAATGAACCCTGAAGTGTTATTAATCTCCTCCCTTTGCCCTTCTTTCCATAGAAACACAGCCTTCTCAACTACATTTTACTGGTGTTTAGAAATTTCTCCAGAACCCTGTTTTATTTCTGTTCTGTTTTACTGTACTTTTCCATGAAGAATGATATTATTTTAAGTACTTGAAGGCCTAAGCCAAGAAAATCTTGGCTTTTGCTTCAGTGAGCAAGCTAATCAATGTGAACAGCCAGTTGGTTCTGTTTGCATTAACTAAATTTATGAGCAAAGTTCCAAGGGAGGTAGGTGTGGGTGAAAAAGAGGAAAGATGACTCTTCTGTACTTATGACACAGAGATTTCAACCCAAAAGGAATCAAATGCCTTGTCAGAATGGAAAGTGAAGATCCCCTGGTCCCAGAGGAATACTGTGTTGTCATCGTAAATGCAACAAAGGAACACTGCCATTTCTTAAATACAAACAGCAGCAGGATCCTGGCTTCAAGTTGTAGGATCCTGTTCTATTGTTTTGAAAAGAATGTTCACTTTCGATTGAAAGAAGTCAAGTGGTGACAAAGTTCTTTCGCGAATAATCTTATCTTTTCCTACCAGAAATACAGAGCTTAATAGCATTCCTACTAGTCAGTTATTATACCAGGTATGATACAGGTAAGCTGGGCTGGTTTGCAGTGTTTCTGAGCAAGCAGTTCTCTGTGGAGTGCAGTTCATTAACTAGGCCATGGCCTGTGAAACAGGAATATGATTATATAATAAACAAAGCTGGTCTCAGGTTAATAGAATGGAAGAAGCAATTTCAATTTCAGAATTTCCATGGTTACCTGTCATCCACATCCAGGGCCTGCAGGTTGTGCTTTGGGACTTTGGCCAGCTCACTGATAATATCACTGCAGCCTGCAGCAGCAGCAATGTGCATACATGTTTTGCCATTCTCATCATCATAGTTTATTACTGAGGGTCCCTGGCAGTGGTCCAGAATGATGGAACACAGAATCCTGTTGCCACTCTGGAAGAAAGTTCAGAGAAGAAAAGCATTTTACAATGGAGTTCACGCCAAGCTGTATTTTCTCTTCTAGAGAATGCTAAATACAACAATGGGGTTTTTTTGTGTATACCAGACTCCCCAGGTATGAAGTCAAAAGCTTCCAGTCTCCTGCTGGGAACTGTGTTTGCTTTATGAATTTCCTAGAACACTCTGAACACTGGAAAAATAATAAATAATGTACCACTGCAAATATCTCCAAAAGTTGCAGAGTGTAAGTTACTCAACAGAAATTACTTGGGATTTTGCTGTTTTGCTAAGCCAGACTCCAGAAAGACACAAGCTTGTATTTTCTTGTAGAAATTTAGGGCTAGAAAGAAATTTAGGGCTGAAGAGACCAACCCACAACTGTAAGTCTGTTCCAGTACACCTAGAAAAGCCATGTAAAATATTTGCTCAAGTGGTTCTTGAAAACTTTCTTGGCTAATTTGCTTCAGCGTCTTAATAGAAAGTTGACATTGTTCTCTAACTTGCAAATGAAATTGAATACTTTTTATCCCAACTTGGTGGAAATAGAGAAAAAAATTCACGACTTTTTTATAACAACAGAAACATAGGGTTGGAAAGGTCTTTCTCTATCATCAAATTCAATCCCTGCAGTCACTTGTAGCTATGTTACATCATCCCTTTCATAAAATTCCTGGGTCCATTAAAGGCAATTAGGTTTTTTTGCCCCCATTACTCCCAAAGGAATGTAGCTCAAGAACTTCTTTGTTCTACTGATTAATACCTCTAATTTCTGTT
Organism: Manacus vitellinus; assembly: GCF_001715985.3. Classification (NCBI taxonomy): domain Eukaryota; kingdom Metazoa; phylum Chordata; class Aves; order Passeriformes; family Pipridae; genus Manacus; species Manacus vitellinus. The sequence goes on along the minus strand of NW_021940508.1, from coordinate 258,324 downwards.
CATACTCATGGCTGATTATATCCCTTTTTTTCTGTTCCAGAATTATTATTTAGATTAAATACTTCTTTCCTTTAACTGGTATTTGTTCTTCAGATGTATTTATAAGCAATCATCATATCTCTTCTGAGTTCTTCTTTTGCTGCTCTGATCAATCAAGGTCTTTTAAGTTTGCTTTGAAAAATGTGCTTTCTATTTCTCTCATCAACCTATTAACCCTTCTCCTTTTGTTTTAGTTGTGTTTCCTTGAAGAGGGGTGACTAAAATTGTACCTAGTCATACACAGACATTTTTCCCAGATCTTTGTACAGTGACACTAGCTGTTCCCTATTTGTGTTGGAGGTATTTGTGTTAGAAATAGCTCTTTTGGTATGTCATAGAACACCACTTGCCTCATTCACAGATGTGTCCCATTAGAAGCTCCTAGTCATTTTGGAATAACCCTTTTCACCTCAGTACTTGTCTTCCATAGTTGTTTCTTACCCTAAAGTTTCTAGTTTTGGAGAAGACCTTCTGTTACTAGCACCCAAATGCATGACTTAAACAGTTTATCCTGTTAAATTTTGTCCTGTTTGTATTATTCAAGACTTAAAGCTTCCCCTGTATGATATCCCCATTCTATTAATGTCTTCCAGTTTTTTATTATTTGTAGATTTCATCAGAAAGGCCCTGTATTTTGTGCCAAGTTATTATGAAAATATTAAGCAAGAATGATTTCAAGTTTTATCTCTGAAAGTAATTTCCTTCCAGTCTCTATTCAACATTTAATCAAACTCTTGACTTATTGATTTTAAGATAAAACACGTGTCACTCCTCTGTACTTTTTTATCTTATTTTGTAAGATAGCTGTTTATTCTAAACATATCTTTTAAAGATGGATAGACATCCATTATCTCAAGCCTCTTCTATACACTTTTCTTCTCCACTCTCGGTATGCATCTTCCTGCCAAAATTTGCACCATTGAGGGGATACATTCCAGGTCCCTGGAACATTCTGATCTCACAGCTACACAGTCCAGCTGAGAATTTCCTTTAATTTACCAAAACGTGTCCCTCTAAAAACAGGATTTTTGTTATGTACTTTGTTTACTCAGATGTTTAATTAAGAATCTACTCTTGATCATGTCAAGCTTATTTTCTACAACCGGGCATTTTATAATGTCCTCATTAACCATGTTAAAATTGTTGTTAATTTATAGCTGCCTGATCTTCGTGTTCAGGAACAGTGACATCCTATGAATAACAGTTGTTTTTATTCTCCAGTCCCTATGCCAAATACCAATATCCTCCATGCTAGTGTAATTCCCAGTTATAGTTTTTGGTCATTAGCTTCTTAGAAATCTCTAATCGCAGTCAGGCTAACTGAGTTTAGAAGTGCATTACATACTTCTAGCACTGCTAGAATCATCATCATGGCTAGGCTTCACGAGTGAAGATGTGAGAAGGATTCTATCCACGCTTGCTACAAGCGCGCTGGTGGCTAAAAAGGCCAATGCAAAAGGCACAGCGGAAAGTCTCCTTAGGCGGTATTGGCAAGACATGGTTCTTCCTCAGTTGTCTTTTCTCCTCAAGAATGATTCTGCATGTGTTCTCAAAAGAAGCAGCAGTGTTATATACAGTGTGTCTCCAGGCCTCCCGATTGGAGGCCAGAGCAGACCAGTTATGTTGATCAATATGGCCAAGGCTGAGATGTTGTTTCAGGGAGTCCTTGTATCTCCTCTTCGGGGCTCCTCTCTTGCGGCAGCCGGTGGCAAGTTCACCATAAAGCAAGATCTTAGGGAGGCGGTGGTCCTTCATCCTGGAGATGTGCCCTGCCCAACGCAGCTGTGTTCTCAGCAACATGGCCTCAATACTTGTGACTGCTGCTTGTTCTAGAACAGATGTATTGGTCACATAATCTGACCAGTGGATGTTTAGGATTGTATGGAGACAGCGTTGATGGAAGCGTTCTAAGAGTCGCAGGTGGTGGTGGTAGATGGCCCATGATTCAGATCCATATAAGAGAGTAGACAGCACTATGGCTCTGTAAACACTGATCTTGGTACTTTTCTTCAGGTGTTTATTACACCAAACTCTTTTATGGAGTTTTCCAAAAGCACTATATGCCTTTGCTAACCTGTTGTCTGTCTCTTCATCAATCTTACCATCCGAGGACATGATGCTTCCCAGATAATTAAACTGTTGGACTGACTTGAGTTCTGATTTGCCAATGGTGATATGGGGATGATGGAAGACTTCCTGAGGTGCAGGTTGGTAGAAAACTTCTGCCTTCTTCAGGCTGACTTCCAACCCAAAAAGCTCAGCAGCGTCTGCAAAGCAGGATGTTAAACGCTGCAGAGCTGCTTCTGTGTGGGCAACGAGGGCGGCATCGTCAGCATAAAGCAGCTCCTGGACAAGATGATTTAAAGTCTTAGGATGGACCTTCAGTCGCCTTAGGTTGAAAAGGCTTCCATCGATACAGCATCCAATGTAGATACCGTTTTCTTCATCAAGGTCTGCCGTGGCCCTTTGGAGCATCATGCTGAAGAAGATTGTGAATAGGGTTGGTGCAAGAACACAGCCTTGTTTCACACTATTGGTTATTAGAAAGGGCTCAGAAAATGCATCACCATATCTGACTTGGCCATGCTGATCCTCGTGGAGTGAGATGATCATTTTGAGGAACTTGGAGGGACATCCCAATCGTTCCAAAATCTGCCACAGACCTCTTCTGCTCACAGTATCAAAAGCTTTGGCGAAATCAAAAAAGTTACACAGCGACCTTTGTTCTGTTCCCTACACTTCTCCTGCAGTTGTCTGAGAACAAATACCAGGTCTGTGGTGCTCCTATTGGCTCTGAAGCCACATTGGCTTTCAGGTAGAATTCCTTCTGCTATAGTGGGTATTAGTCTGTTCAAGAGTATTCTTGCCAGGATTTTGCCAGCAATGGAGAGCAGAGTAATACCACGGTAGTTTGAGCTGTCTGATTTAATTCCTTTCTTCTTATACAAAGTGATGATGACTGTATCACGAAGGTCTGATGGTAGTTTACCTAGTTCCCAACAGCGCACCACAAACTCGTGAAATTTAGCATGGAGTGCTTGGCCCCCGTGCTTCCAGATTTCAGGTGGAATTCCATCAACCCCAGCTGCCTTGCCAATTTTCACCTGCTGTATGGCCTTAAGAGTTTCTCCCATAGTAGGGGCAATATCCAATTCATTCTTCGCCGGTTGTTGTGTGATGGACTGCATTACTGAGCCTTGAACTACACGGTTGGTACTGAAAAGAGTCTGAAAATGTTCAGACCATCAATTCAGAATGGAAATTTTATCTGTCAGAAGTGTTTGACCATCTGCACTGAGTAAAAGGGCTTTGAACCTGGTATGTAGGTCCGTACACTGCTTTCAAAGCCTCATAGAATCCTCTGTAATCACCCAAATCTGCGCATAATTGAATCTTTTATGCTAGATTGATCTACCACTTGTTCTGGATGTCTCGAAGTTTTTGTGGAGCTTGCTGCATGCAAGACAAAAGGCTGCTTTTCTTACATGACAAGATAGCTGAGCAAGGTGTGCTTAGTGGGCCGTTCTCTTCTTTACCAACAATTCCTGGATCTCTTGATTGTTTTCATCAAACCAGTCCTTGTTTTTCTTGAAGGAGAACCCTAAGGATTCTTCAGAGGACTGTAGGATGCTATTTTTAATATATTGCCAAAGCACTTCGGGAGAGGGAACTATGGAATGATCTTAGAGCCTAGTTTGAAGATTTGCCTAGAATTTGTCTCTCACTGTAGCTGTTTGAAGATTGTTAACTTGGAGTCTCCTCCTTGGAATACCTCCCCTATTAGGTTTGAACTTAAGGTGAAAGTTTAGTTTACTACACACAAGGCATTACCAGTATAAATATCTATCTATTATCATCCATCTCTAAGTCAGTTTTGATACAAAAAACGGTTAACATTAGCATCTTACTGTATCTGTATTCATATTATTGTGACACTGCTATTCCAAAGGTTTTATACTGTCTTGATAAGTCCAAATTTCACATCCTACACCTACAGTTTCAGTCCCTCAGTGTTCTTGCACAACTCTTAGCATTCACATAAGACAATTCCCACTGTTCCTACTGCAATTTAAACATTTACACACTGTTCTGCCTCCCACCAATCTTCCATTTTCTAGACTAAACAAACCATTTCAACCTCTCTGGGCAGGTCAATATTTCCAACCCACTTATCATACTTGGTCCATACTTTAGGCCTGTTTCCAGTTTGTCTACAGCTTTTTTCAATCATGGCACTCCAAACAATGTAATTTTCCAGCTGAGGCTCCTCTCCTGACACTGAAAACGACATCACTACTTCCTGTAGCCCACATGTACCATACTTCTGTTAATATGTTCCAGAACTATGTTAGATTTATATCAACACTATAACTAAACTCCTACTCACTTTTGTAATCTACTAATCTATTACTCTTAATTTTGTACAAACAGCTTTAATTTTTCACAGTTCTGTATACAGTGTTATTTTATTAATTTCAGGTAATTCCTAAAATTTATCAAAATAATTTTGAGTTTCATCCTGATCCATGAAGTGCTTGGTGTCCCAGTAATTTGCTTCTAACTGTGGGTTATATATGTGTTCTGTATTCCATCACCTTGTTATGGAACAAATAAAAACATTCATATGATAAATCCCTTGTTGGACTCTTTATGAGATGCTCATCTCCAAAGATTATTTGAACTGTCCTGAATGTGGCTGATAGAGAGTATATGATGTGTGACAGAAGTCCCTGGTTGATTTTGATTGCATTATTCCTTATTCTTCCCTTCTGGCACACCTATCTTTGGACTGAATTCTGGTTCCATTATAGCAGGCTGTGCTTATAAAAATTGTGCTATTGATGTCATTCATTGGGATTAAACTTGCATGTACTGTTCAAACTGGAAAGGGACAAACAATTAGACTTTTAATGATCACTCTACTTGCCACATGCTAAACAAGGTTTCTCTACCATGGGATGAACTTTATCTTGCTGGTACATTTTCAGTATTTTTGTGTTGTACTGCATGGGATTAAACTGAGAAACTGACTTTCAAACATGTTATATCTAATAGCATCTTATCTGAGGAAGCAATAATTGCTTTGAATATGGCTATGAAATTTCTGACCCATTTTAACAATTCAATCAAACTGTTAATTCCATTTTCTAAGTAAACAAAGGATATCTGCTAATTTTTTAATCTTCTGCTGAACAAAATTTCTGGCCAACAGCTCTGTAGCTTTCCAGTTCTCTCTTCTTAGGAATGCCTTCTTATCTTTACATTCATCTTGGCTCTTTTAAATTGCACACAAAATTCTCCTAAAATGCTTACACTGCCCTTATTCTTAGATTGATAGCTTTGAGTTGTGGTCACCAAAAATGTGGTGTTCCAGTGGTAAATTTACCACAGTACTATTGTTAGACCAGGATGTTCAGTGGTAAATTTACCATAGGAAAATTACATGTTTTTGTAACCTTACAAAACCTTTCAAATTGTTTTCAACAATGTTCTCAGAGATAATCAGTCCTTTTTGCTACCTATTTCTATACAGTTCTGCAGGGGCACCCCCCTCAGGTTTTGTTAAACTTCTGTCCCATTTCATACCTTTATCTGCTTCCACCCATTATTCATTCTGGTTGGTGAACTTTTCTTCCTTAGATCACTTACCTCAATTAAACTTACTTTATGAAGAAGAAATATCCTAAAGCTTTGATCTACAAGCCTTTGTAAGAAAAACTCTCTTTGTACCTTATGCAACCTTTTGTCTGAGATTTGTGTAATTTCCAGACAGGGACAAACAGCAAATTCACCAACAGGGTATTTAGTATTTAGTACTTGGTTATAACTCCATTTTCTATAGGTTGGTTAATAAAAAGTCAAACTTTGGACAGTCACATCTCTCACTGCTTTCTAAATAAGAAAATAATACCTCAGGAAGTATCTACTGCCTCAAGTACCATGAGGAGGACGCTTTTCTGGTTTTGGCACTTCTTTCACCTATGCCTGCTCAATTTATTTATCATCATTGTTACTACAGCTGTGGTTCTTATACTTCAGCCTTTTCTATGTCCAACTGATATACAGAAGAAAAATTTTAGTTGGAAAGTTTATTGTCACTTGTGTAATATTCTACCATAACATTGCATTTCATTCTATCAAGTCTTTGGTCGTAAGTATTACAATGTTTTCCTTGCTCATTGCACTGTATGGAGGGTGAATTTTTTCCCGTTTTCAGAATACTCTAGTAAACTAGGTAATTTGATACCAAAGAGGAGAGTCACGTGAAAGGAGTCTGCTAAGCCGGCTACCAGTAATGTAGAGGTGGGAAGGGAAGAGGGACAAGCTGTGGACCACTTAACTGCTTTCAGGAAACCTGGCCAAAATGTTTTTCTTCCAAGAAAATGCCTCTGGAGATTATGTGGTTAGGTTGTATTAGTTCTCCCATATTTCCTGTCGCCTTGTATTAGTGTGCAGTTTAAAGCCTTCCTGTATCTGTAGCCAGCTTTGCTGGATAGAAATTCCCCACTAGCAGCTCTTCATGTTGTTTCTTATCATTAGCATTGCACTTCAGGCCTGCCTGTTTTTCCTGTTCTACATTCTTTCCTCTTTCAATTGCACACCCGCAAATTTGAAGCTTGACTTTCTCTTTGAGGTCCTCTGCTCTGACCCTGAATGGCTTGAGATTTTAACCATTATTTCACTCCTTTCTGCAGCAACAAACAAGTACCATTCCCATTGTATTACTCTGGGAGGTAACTCACTTTTATAAAAAAGTAAAATAAATTACTACAGGTAATTTATTGCTAACATTTGCATAAGTACTTCTGACTTCCTCCTGGAAACCATCTATGTGCATCATTGGGTGCTGTTTGAGTTTTATTATAGAATCCAAGCCCTTTTATCTTTCCTCTTATCCTTCACAGTCAGACACACATAGAGTATTTTAATATGAAATTGACTGTAATGCCAGTAGAGCCATTGGAAAATAAATCAGCCATACAAAACGAAGATATTTTTCTCCTTGGCTGAAATAAAGTAACAATTTCAAATATTGTTTGAGCAGCGCATAGCAAAATTTGAACAAATAACTTGTCTGTGGACTTTTTACTTTATAACTCCAGTTAAGGCTATGACACTGGTAAATACATATTTCCTTTCAAAGTAATTTTTTTTCCTTTTTTTTTTTTTTTTTTTTTTTGTTTCTGAAATTCAGTATTCACCTAAAGCAAAAGCCATTCCACATTTTTATTATGTGGATCTGTTGGCTGGGTCTTGAAAAGTCTAGGTCTTTGACTAAAGGGTCTGCTGGCAGAAACCGTGTGTTTAGTTACAGCTACAGTGGCAAAACTGAACTATTCCTCCAAAATAATTGTTTTCTCTTATGTGATTAATTTCACTGAAGTGTCATTTTCCTCATGTTCATGTTTCAGAACACCAAAGCAGTGTATCATGTAATTACCTTATCTGTATCAGTTATTACCTTAATTGTAACATGAATTTAGAATTTTGTCTTAGAATCAGAGCAAGTCAAACAACGCATCAGCCATGAGGATATGTCAGGTTGGGATCAGATATTTTGGCTGTATCAGAACAACATGCCCCTATCTTGCTGTAGATGCAGTCCACTGTTTTAAACATGGAGAATGCCAAACTTAAAAGCAGAGGCATAATGTTGCTCTTAGTCTGCAGCTAACAGTGCAGTGAGAAATGTCCTTAAACTGGCAGCTGGGGTTGCTGAAGAGTTTTGAATGCATGGGAGCTTTCTCCCATGTGTCAAGGACTTACAGCATCTCCCCCTCTGTACTCCAGACTAGAGAAAGCTAAGGAATGGAAACACACTTACTCTCCCTTGACTGCTGTCATTCCCTGGCTGCTGGATGGCTGCATTAGCAGTGGAGAAGTGTGCAAATGTTCAGAGCACCCTATGGTTTCTCTGCTCTGAGAGAACAGAGACAACTGCGCCCTGTGCTGAGGAAAGAAACAATTCATGATACCATCTTCATCTTTCCTCCTGCCATGGAAACTGTGCCAAAGGTTCCCTGGATGCAGCCCAGGTACTTCCCAGGGTGTCTTTCTGATGGCAAACCAACATAAATTAACAACCCTATTGACGCCGCTGTAGTTATATTGGTGAGACTCAGTCAGCTCACAGAAGCTCATTTGTCTTCTCCTCCCCCTAATGCTCCAGTCTTACACACCCACTGAGACAGGTTCTGTTGCAGACTTAGAGTGTCACAGCTTGGCTTGACTCTGTGGTACTCTTGGAAAGAGAATCTATTATTTTTGTTGTACAGGATACTTTGTCCTGCGGTCCTCAGAGCACTGCTGCCTCTGGTACAGATAGAGGACAGTGGGTTTTTTTAAATATTTATCCTCTTAGCAGCTTTAGTGGGTGTTGGAAAAAGCTACCAAATGACAAAGGCAGTCATGGAGGCATGACTCTACCTACCGCTATCATATGTCCCTGTCTTTCTTACCTTCTGTTTGCTCAGAAAAATCACTGCCTGAAATACTAGCCAAGCCTCTCAGAATTTATTTCACTCGGACTCTTCTATTGTCATCATCATGGCTGGGCTTCGCAAACGAAGATTTGGGAAGGGCTCTACCCACGTTTGTTGCAAGCAC